>NC_134908.1:22369681-22387181 GCF_041734735.1 Babylonia areolata
ACCATCATCATCATCATCATCATCATCATCACCATCATCATCATCATGATAACAGTACCCACACCCTGTTTCAGCCCCACGGACTGTCCGTCGTCATCACGGCCCCCGCTGTCTTCACCTTCACCGCCCCTGCCTGTCCTGAGCGCCATCTGGAGGCAGCACAGTGTCTGGGTGAGGTGGTGTGGTGGGTGGGGTGGTGGTGGGGTGTGGTGTGGGGTGGTGGTGGGGTGGTGTGGTGGTGTGTTGTGTGGGGTGGGGTGGTGTATGGTGGTAAGGTGGTGGGGTGGGGTGGTGGTGAGGTGTGGTATGGTGGTTTGGGTGGTGGTGGTGTGGTGTGGTGGTGTTGTGTGGGGGGGTGGGGTGGGGTTGGGTGAGGGGTAGGGGGGTGTTGTGTTGTGTGGTGGGGTGTTGGGTTGTGTGGGGGGGTGGGGTGGGGTTGGGTGAGGGGTAGGGGGGTGTTGTGTTGTGTGGTGGGGTGTGGGGTTGGGTGTGTTGTGGTGGTGTTGTGTGGTGTGGTGGTGTGTGGTGGTGGATGGGGTGGTGGGGTGGGGTATGGTGTGGGGTGGTGGTGTGGTGTGGGGTGGTATGATGTTTTGTGGTGTAGTGTTGAGTGCTATGGCTTTAACTCTTTCAATGCCCTGGTACAGGAATTCCATCATGCATGTGTGTGTCACTGCGTCGGGGGATGTCCCTGCATGTGCGTCTCTGAAACTGGCGCTGAAATAGAGTAGAACAACAACTGATATTTGTGATTTTCATGACCATGCGTGTGTGTGTGACTGTCCAGGTGCGGACATCACCAACGCAAGGCTCGAGGACGCGGGGCGAATTCTAGCGGACGTTCTGCGGCAGATCATGTACGACATCGGCTGCCCCAACGGACTGGCGGAGATGGGCTACACCACCAGCGACATCCCTGCCTTGGTGGAGGGCACTATGCCGCAGGTGAGTTGTTGTTGCCCTGTGATGTCGTCGTCTTGCTGTTGTTGTTGTTGTTGTTGTTGGTGTTGTTGTTGTTGTTGTTGTTGTTGTTGTGGTGGTGGTGTTGGTGTTGTTGTTGTTGGTGGTGTTGTTGTTGTGGTGGTGGTGTTGGTGTTGTTGTTGGTGGTGGTGTTGTTGTTGTGGTGGTGGTGTTGGTGTTGTTGTTGGTGGTGGTGTTGTTGTTGGTGTTGTTGTTGTTGTGGTGGTGGTGTTGTTGGTGTTGTTGTTGTTGTTGTGGTGGTGGTGTTGGTGTTGTTGTTGTTGGTGTTGGTGTTGTTGTTGTTGGTGGTGGTGTTGTTGGTGGTGTTGGTGGTGGTGCTGTTGTTGTTGGTGTTGTTGTTGGTGGTGTTGTTGTTGGTGGTGCTGTTGTTGTTGGTGGTGTTGTTGTTGGTGTTGGTGGTGTTGTTGTTGGTGTTGTTGTTGGTGTTCATGTTGTTGGTGTTGGTGTTGTTGTTATTGTTGTTGGTGGTGTTGTTGGTGGTGGTGTTGTTGTTGTTGTTCTTCTTCTTCTTCTACTTCTTCTTCTTCTTTTTCTTGTTGTTATTGTTGTTGTTGTTGTTGTTGTTCTTCTTCTTCTTCTTGTCTTGTTCCTGTCTTGTTCTTGTTCTTCTTGGTCTTGTCTTGTCTTTGTTCATGTTGTCTTGTCTTTGTTCTTCTTGTTCGTCTTCTTGTTGTTGTCTTCTTCTTGTATTGTTCTTTTTTCTTGTTTTCTTCGTCTTCTTCTTCTTCTTTTTCTTTGTGGAGGGTACCATGCTACTGGTGATTGCTGTTGCACTAGTCAGACAAGCTTGAAAAATGTGGGTTTTTTTAAAGTTGATACAATACAATGCAATACAATACAATACAATACAGTACTCACCAGCAGCTGTCAAAGGGTTAACTGATGAAACGAAGGCTTTGTGGCATTGTTTCAGCATCGCGTGACGAAGCTGTCGCCCCGACCAGCCAGGGAAGAGGACGTTGCTCAGATGTTGGAAGCCTCCATGACTGTCTATTAATATTAACCCGCTGACGCCTCTGTGGCTTCGGGTAGGGACTTTGAAGGTCTTATCACTGTGTTTTAAACGAACTGGTCTGTGACCGAGGCTAGGCTCTCAAGGCTGGGTTTTAACCAGCTCATAAGATAAGATAAGATAAGCTAAGAAGAACGTTATCACCTCATTAAGAGAAATTACATCAGGTGCGGCAAAAACAAATGTAGACAATTACTCGACACAAAACATTAAACATGACTTGATTAAAAAGAACCAGTAACATATAACACATTCATATAAAAAGTATTGTACATATTCGCTTAATCCAAAATGTTGTAATTAATCATTATTGTAAAAACACTGAAATACACCAAGGCTATAACATTACATGCATCATATTGCACATAAATTAAGGTAAGATAAGAATGATGTTATTATCTCATTAAAGAGAAATTACATCAGGTACGGTAGTGCACACAAACGCGCAGGCGCTCACACACACACACACACACACACACACACACACAGACCAACGCACAAAATAATAAAAATGCCTTAACTGAGTTGGAACAGCAAACATGTATAATCTTTTTTCATTAAAAAAAACAAACCAACCAAAAGACCAGCAAACAAACAGAAAAGAAAAGAAAAAAATCACAATATTCGCTTAAAATTGTAATTGATAATCATTAATAATAATAATAATAATGGTATTTATATAGCGCTGAATCTTGAGTCCTGAATGTGTGTGTGTGTGTGTGGAAGAGATATTTGTTCACATAAAATATGTGTGTGTGTGTGTGTGTGTGGAAGAGATATTTGTTCACATAAAATATGTGTGTGTGTGTGTGTGTGGAAGAGATATTTGTTCACATAGAATATGTGTATGTGTGTGTGGAAGAGATATTTGTTCACATAAAATATGTGTATCTGTGTGTGGAAGAGATATTTGTTCACATAGAATATGTGTATGTGTGTGTGGAAGAGATATTTGTTCACATAAAATATGTGTGTGTATGTGGAAGAGATATTTGTTCACATTAATGTGTGTATGGGTATGCATTCCCCTTGTTTTTATGCTTATTGGGAAAAAGATTTATTGAAGAAAAACATGATTTCCACACACACACACACACACACACACACACACGTTTTCTTATTGTGAAAGAGATATTTTCGTGTAAAAAAATCGATAGACAGACCAAAAAAAAAAAAAAAAGCCGTATGAAGAGCACAGGATCAGGAGTCAAGATGGCTGCCGGAAAAAGAGGAAGCTGGTCAGGGATACAGAGGGGAGGTAACCTACTTCCGGGAGGTTATCAACCTTCGCTGCTTTCGTTTTTCGTTTTCTCCGCATTTTGTACCTGTGTTCATCAGCATGTATACTAATCAAGAGTCTTGCATTTTTTGGGGGGGGAAGAAATCATTGTTTCTAAATTAACCATCATGAACAGCTTTAAAATCCTATTGGTATCTTTTAGACTTTAAGGATTGGAATGGAAAAGAAAATTTAAACAGCTTTATAATGTATTCACATGTATTTATGCACTTTTTTTGTTTGGAAGACCCATCATAAAGTTAGCTGTAATAATATTTGGGAAAAAAAGGTTTTGTATATTTGAATGCAGTTTGTGCATGTGTAGGAACGTGAAAATTGTGTTGATGAGATGAATTTTGATGCCAGGGCTCAAGGAGCTGATTTAATCTTCTGTTTATGACGGTGACTTATCAGTCACTGACTTAAGTTACTGTTCATCATCACTATCATCTTCCATCATCACCTTGATTACATGTGGAGTGATGGCCTAGAGGTAACGTGTCCACCTAGGAAGCGAGAGAATCTGAGCGCGCTGGTTCGAATCATGGCTCAGCCGCCGATATTTTCTCCCCCTCCACTAGACCTAGTATGGTGGTCTGGATGCTAGTCATTCGGATGAGACAATAAACCGAGGTCCTGTGTTTGGCACGCACTTAGCACATGTAAAAGAACCCACGGCAACAAAAGGGTTGTTCCTGGCAAAATTCTGTAGAAAAATCCACTTCGATAGGAAAAACAAATAAAACTGCACACAGGAAAAAATACAAAATATGGGTGGCGCTGTAGTGTAGCGACGCGCTCTCCCTGGGGAGAGCAGCCCAAATTTCACACAGAGAAATCTGTTGTGATAAAAAGAAATACAAATACAAATAGATATTGGCTGGGAAACATATTTCAATGATTCTGTGTTGATGGCATTTGCTGGATTGGTTGAGGGATTATTTTATTTATCTATTTTTTGATAAATGCATGAAGGGATATTGATGATTCACATGAATTTACTTTGATTGGTTTGCATGAGTGATTGCGTGACAGACGACTGTTGCTGAAACTGTGTTGTTGAAAGCTGTGTTGGTTAAAGTTGACTGACATTTTTTATAGTGTGACAACAGCAAAAAAAAAGAAAAAAAAAGAAGAAGAAGAATACAGTTGAATTTTCCATTGCGTTTTTTTTTTGTTTTGTTTTTTGTTGTTGTTTTTTTGATGGAATCCGTTTTATTTTAAAAAATTGTGATTGTAGATTTTTATCTCCCTGTATTGAATAGTCCATTGATTTTTGAAGGTTTTCTTTTTGTAGGCATATATAATATATTTGAGATATATATATATATATATATATATATATATATATATAGTTTTACCTTTTGTTTGCCGACAGTGAGAGGGAAAGAAATAATAGAAAGATTGGTTTCAATTTATAAAACCAATATCCAACTCAGTCAGCCAAAAACTGTAAAAAAAAAATTTTAAAAATGGTCTGGAGATGTATAATAGCAATACTGCTCTTGATCCTATTTATGAATTTTCAGCCTACCAGAATTATTTCCCTTATCTGAAGATGATGTCATCAGTGACGTCACTATTGACGTGAGAACTGCATCACAACGAAGTGTTATAGGTGTTGGGCATTTTGATGTTTCTCATTGTTGATTTTTTTTTTCAGCAATGGTGTCATTGGTCATTGTGTAGTCTATTTACATAAACAGATCTATTTCTATGCATGGAAATTGGAAATTAAAAGTCGCAGTTTTCATGAGCTTTGATTCAGAATTGTGGGCTGATTTTTGCTTCATATTTCATTGTGTAATCTTTGCAGTTTTTGTGGGGGGTTTTTGTTGTTGTTTTTTGTTTTTTTGTTTGTTTTTTTGGTGTTTTTTTCTTTCCATTGTTCATTTGGTGAGACAGAGAGAATGTGTTATCTGCTTGTGTGTGTGTCGTTTTTTGTGGTGTTTTTTGTTTTTGTTTGGTTGGTTGGTTGGTTGGTTGGTTTTTTTGTTTGTTTTTTGTTTTTTTGGTTGTTAAAACTTCAGATAATGGGTTTACAAACAAATGTTTCACTTGCACACAAACACACACACACACACACACACACACACACACACATGTACCGGTACACACACATACACACTCAAAGATGCGTGCACACGCGCGCGCACACACACACACACACACACACTCACTCACACACAAACACACGCACATACACATGCACGCACGCACACACACATACACTTAAAGATACACACACACACGCGCGCACGCGCAAGATGCAAACACACACACTCAGACACATACACAAAGATGCGTGCACACACACGCGCACACGCACGCTCACACACACACACATACTCCACAATTTTTTTTTTTTTTTTTTTTTTTTTTTACTTTGTTTTGTTTTTGTTTCCCTGAACCAGAACCCACGTTTTTTAGGCTGCATTACAGCCACACTGTGGTAGAATCAGTCAGCCGTTGGACTTGTGACCCAGTGTTCACCAGTCATCAGGGTTCCAGTCCTCGTTACAGCCACACTATGGCAGAATCAGTCAGCCGTTGGACTTGTGACCCAGTGTTCACCAGTCATCAGGGTTCCAGTCCTCGTTACAGCCACACTGTGGTAGAATCAGTCAGCCGTTGGACTTGTGATCCAGTGTTCACCAGTCATCAGGGTTCCAGTCCTCGTTACAACATGGTGCTGTGTCCTCTGCTGTCCGTGTTTTTTGGGGTTTTTTTTTTTTCGTCCATCCTCAGTCGGAGACCAAGCTCTTAGCGCTTTACTAACACGAGGCTATTTGATGATATGGATACTTATATAGCGCCTATCCTCGGTCGGAGACCAAGCTCTAAGCGCTTTACAAACACGGGGTCATTTACACAACAGGCTGCCTACCTGGGTAGAGCCGACTGACGGCTGCCACTGGGCGCTCATCATTCGTTTCCTGTGTCACTCAATCAAATTTCAGGCACACACACACCTTCACACTCAGACAAACTTGTAATGCTTGACATTTTACGTGTATGACCGTTTTGTTTATTTTACCCCGCCATGTAGGCAGCCATACTCCGTTTTCGGGGGTGTGCATGCTGGGTATGTTCTTTGCTTCCATAACCCACCGAACGCTGACATGGATTACAGGATCTTTAACGTGCGTATTTGATCTTCTGAATGCGTATACACACGAAGGAGGTTCAGGCACTGGCAGGTCTGCACATATGTTTAACCTGGGTGGTCGGAAAAAATTTCCACCCTTTACCCACCAGGCGCCGTTACCGAGACTTGAACCCGGGACCCTCCGATTGAAAGTCCAACGTTTTAATCACTCGACTATTGCGCCCGTGGCGTTTGAAGACAGAGAACGCTGGCCATTAAGGAGAAGCGTGAGCGAAGGAAGCAGGGCTCAACTTCTGGAGACGTTTTCCCTTGCAACACCTGTGGGAAGTGCTGCGAATCCAGAATCGGCCTCTTCTCCCATAATATGAGGACACACACCGACAGATAAGCCTGCCTGCCTACTCGTCCGTCGGACCGACGGGAGACTCCATCATTGCGCCCGTCCTGATAGTCTTCGTCAGACTCGACTGACTGTCATGTGTACAGGTAAGCATGGAACGTGCTGTCTTTTCACGTCTAGCCGCTTCATGAAGAGGTTTCAGTTTCAGTTTCAGTTTCTCAAGGAGGCGTCTCTGCGTTCGGGCAAATCCATAATACGCCACACCACATCTATAATTGTTGGCAGATGCCTGATCAGCACTGAGCTTGATCCAATGCGTTTTCTCACATCTTGAGTGTATGGATATATATATTTGTATTTGTATTCCTTTTTATCACAAGAGATTTCTCTGTGTGAAATTCGGGCTGCTCTCCCCAGGGAGAGCGCGTCGCTACACTACAGCGCCACCCCTTTTTTTTTCTTTTTTCTTTTTTTTTTTCCTGCGTGCAGTTTTTTATTTGTTTTTCCTGTCGAAGTGGATTTTTCTACAGAATGTTGCCAGGAACAACCCTTTTGTTGCCGTGGGTTCTTTTACGTGCGCTAAGTGCATGCTGCACACGGGACCTCGGTTTATCGTCTCATCCGAATGACTAGCGTCCAGACCACCACTCAAGGTCTAGTGCAGGGGAAGAAAATATCGGCGGCTGAGCCGTGAATCGAACCAGCGCGCTCAGATTCTCTCGCTTCCTAGGCGGACGCGTTACCTCTAGGCCATCACTCCATATATATATAACAAAACAAATCCAGTATGATAAACAGAATTGTGCAATCAACAGCCATTTACCTGAAGATTTAGTCATCAGCCCCATCCACATGTAATATGCGGCTTCTGTTCAAACGTGTGAGAGAGTGAGAGAGAGAGTATATGTGTGCGTGCATGTGTGTGTACATGTGTGTGCATGCGTGCGTACATGTGCGTGCGTACGTGTTGTGTGTGTGTGTGTGTGTGTGCACGTGCTTGTGCGTACATGTGTACGTGTATGTGTGTGCGCGGGTATGCGTGCGTGTATACGTGTGCATGTGTTTTTCTTCCCGGAAAGCCACGCTTTGAACTGTCAAATCATAACTCTCCCTCCATGTCAATCGTCATCCACACTACGCCACCCATTTTTTTTTTATGTCTGCATTGTTCACCCCACATGTTTACAGAACATGTCCAAATCAACCCTATGTCATTGCCATAAGTCATTTCACTGCACTAAGTCATCCCACGATCTATATCGTCATCCACTACGCCCAGACCACCACTCACTGTCATGAAGAAGCATCCCTGATCGTAATCACCACGGTCAATCTAGCATCCATGCGACGCTTACTCTAGCACCCACGTCATAATCATAACACATCCAGTATATAAACAAATTGTCATCCACACTGTCATATCTAAGTTACTCTCACCTCATCCACTGTCATATCATATGTATCCATCATACAAGTCATCCACTGTCCATTATGTCATCACTCCACTGTCATATCATGGTCTCACTCCGTGTTGATTTGTCATGCCACTCTGTCTACATGTACGTTATTGTCGCGTCCATGTCTTATACTGTATCCACTCCACTGTCATATCATAACTCATCCACTGTCATATCATAACTCATCCACTGTCATATCATAACTCATCCACTCCACTGTCATATCATGTCATCCACCCCACTGTCATATCATAACTCATCCACTGTCATATCATAAGTCATCCACTCCACTGTCATATCATGTCATCCACTCCACTGTCATATCATGTCATCCACCCCACTGTCATATCATAACTCATCCACTCCACTGTCATATCATGTCATCCACCCCACTGTCATATCATAACTCATCCACCCCACTGTCATATCATAACTCATCCACTCCACTGTCATATCATAACTCATCCACTGTCATATCATAAGTCATCCACTGTCATATCATAACTCATCCACTCCACTGTCATATCATGTCATCCACTCCACTGTCATATCATAACTCATCCACTCCACTGTCATATCATGTCATCCACTCCACTGTCATATCATAAGTCATCCACTGTCATATCATGTCATCCACTCCACTGTCATATCATGTCATCCACTCCACTGTCATATCATAAGTCATCCACTCCACTGTCATATCATAACTCATCCACTCCACTGTCATATCATAAGTCATCCACTCCACTGTCATATCATAACTCATCCACTCCACTGTCATATCATAACTCATCCACTCCACTGTCATATCATGTCATCCACTCCACTGTCATATCATGTCATCCACTCCACTGTCATATCATGTCATCCACCCCACTGTCATATCATAACTCATCCACTCCACTGTCATATCATGTCATCCACTCCACTGTCATATCATGTCATCCACCCCACTGTCATATCATAACTCATCCACTCCACTGTCATATCATAACTCATCCACCCCACTGTCATATCATAACTCATCCACTGTCATATCATAAGTCATCCACTGTCATATCATGTCATCCACTCCACTGTCATATCATGTCATCCACCCCACTGTCATATCATAGGTCATCCACTCCACTGTCATATCATGTCATCCACTCTACTGTCATATCATGTCATCCACTCCACTGTCATATCCTAACTCATCCACTCCACTGTCATATCATAGTCATCCACTCCACTGTCATATCATAAGTCATCCACTGTCATATCATGTCATCCACTCCACTGTCATATCATAAGTCATCCACTCCACTGTCATATCATAAGTCATCCACTCCACTGTCATATCATAGTCATCCACTCCACTGTCATATCATGTCATCCACCCCACTGTCATATCATGTCATCCACTCCACTGTCATATCATGTCATCCACTCCACTGTCATATCATGTCATCCACCCCACTGTCATATCATGTCATCCACTCCACTGTCATATCATAGTCATCCACTCCACTGTCATATCATGTCATCCACTCCACTGTCATATCATGTCATCCACTCCACTGTCATATCATAACTCATCCACTCCACTGTCATATCATGTCATCCACTCCACTGTCATATCATAACTCATCCACTCCACTGTCATATCATAAGTCATCCACTCCACTGTCATATCATAAGTCATCCACTGTCATATCATAACTCATCCACTGTCATATCATAACTCATCCACTGTCATATCATAAGTCATCCACGCAACTGTCATATCATAACTCATCCACGCAACTGTCATATCATAACTCATCCACTGTCATATCATAACTCATCCACTCCACTGTCATATCATGTCATCCACCCCACTGTCATATCATAACTCATCCACCCCACTGTCATATCATAAGTCATCCACTCCACTGTCATATCATAACTCATCCACTGTCATATCATAACTCATCCACCCCACTGTCATATCATAACTCATCCACTCCACTGTCATATCATAACTCATCCACGCCACTGTCATATCATAACTCATCCACGCAACTGTTTCAAAACCGGTTAAGAAAGACAAACAGCCAACAAAATACCAGGCTCTTTCTAAAAACCAGTTGACTCGGCGAACTTTGTCGAAGCCTGAATGGAGAGTTGAGGCTTTTTGATAACAACACTTAAGAATAAGAATAACTTTATTATCTCCAACTGGAGAAATTTGGTCAGGTGCATTATCACAACATAGACAAGTAAACAACATGGGGACCATAACTGTAAAAATCAACAACAGCTTTTACGAATATTACGAAGACACAAATGTAAAAAATATCACACACACCGTTTCATACACATTCACACACTGCAGGTAATAACTGGTATTCTTAATGTAAAAAACAGAAAGAATTAAGAAACATTATTTTGAATATAATTATAAGCATAGCCTATTGTATTGCACATTGATTATAATAAACAGATAAGATAAGAATAAAGATAAATTGCGGAAAACCACAACCAGATAATCAGCACACACCCGCACCCACCCACCCCACACACGCGGTTTACTTGATTAAACAAGAGTAATAAACATATGTTCTCAAATGAAAGCATTTCACATAGTCGCTTTTAAAACATTGCAATTAATTATTACATCGTAATTATTAACAGAAATATATTTAGAATATGGACGTTAGCATTAGATATATTCCATTGTACATTCATTCTGCATATTGCACATTATTCATCCGACATATTGCACATTCATAATAACCATTTGTCACGTTTTTAAGCTCAGTAAACACACACACACACACACACACACACACACACACACAACTAGAACAAGACACAACCTATCACTTAACAGAACAAGTGAGTTTTCATTGAACTGTGTTCACAGGGTTACTCCACCTCTCCACTCCAACACTTGCCTTTTATGCTTCGGAATGTCAAAGCGGTCGTGATTCTCTCTAGCCTGTATTTTGTGTGTGTGTGACATGTCTACACACGAAGCGAAGAAATGAATTGACGTTTATAGAGTGTGTTGCGATCAACGAAACAGAAATTGGTGACACGATTTGTTTTTTTGTTTTGTTTTTGTTTTTTTTGTTTTTATTCCTGTCATCTCACAGAACAGTCGCAGAGTGAAAGATTGATATCGACGATTTATTGATTGTTCGCTGCTGTTTTTCCCAGGTATGTATGTGCGCATTACTTCGTCATTTGCTTTACCTACCCTCCACCACCTCAGGTTCCATTTCTCAAGGAGGCGTCACGGCGTTCGAACACGTCCATATACGCCACACCACATCAGATGGGTAGATTCCTGACTGCAACCGGCATAACCCAACGCGCTTTGTCGGGCCCTGAGTGCATATCTTCTTCTTCTTCTTCTTCTTCTTCTTCTTCTTCTTCTTCTTCTTCTTCTTCTCCTCCTCCTCCTCCTCCTTCTCCTCCTCCTCCTTCTTCTTCTTCTTCTTCTTCTCCTCCTTCTCCTCCTCCTCCTCCTCCTCCTCCTCCTCCTCCTCCTCCTTCTTCTCCTCCTCCTCCTTCTTCTTCTCCTTCTTCTTCTCCTTCTTCTCCTTCTTCTCCTTCCACTTAACGACCAACATCAGGATGCTGATGAAAACTGTCGTGTTGTGGGAGGTTGTTGTTGGGCGCAGTTTAGCTGGACTACCGAGGGATGTATGTTCTGTTAACTGATGGGGGAGATGGGGCACGGTCCACTGGTGTGTTCACATCTCCAGCTAGGCCAATCCGGCTACCGTAGCGGTCCCCGGGAATACACCCGACCGGCACATTATGTTTCTGTATCTATAAGAGCGGATTTCTTCCACATGATTTTGATAGAGGACAGCACTCAACGTTGCCATGGGTTCTTTAACAGTGCGCCAAGTGTGTGCTGCACACAAAAGCTCGGTACATCGTCAGTCTCATCCGAATGACGCTCAGTTCGATGTTCCAGTCAAAGTTTGGAGAAAGGGCGAGAGGGGATTCGAACCCAGACCCTCACGGACACTGTGATCAGGGTCAGGATCAGGATCAGGATTTGGGGCGTCGTCATATATACAACTTAGCCATTTTTGGCTTTTTATGCCCCTTCAGATTTACTCCTTTTTATTGTTGGTCAGGTCCTTGACGAGCTGTCATTTCAGCCATCAAGTCATATTTCGTTTTTGTTAATAACTCGTGTTTATCCATGAGGTTCTTAAAAGTATTTATACTAGGTGCACGTTTAATATTGTTTGTTAATTTGTTCCAATAATTTGTTACTCTGTTACTAAAGTAAACTTTCTGACATTTGTTCTGGAATACTGTTTAATATTTTGTCTGTACTGTTTCTTGTAGTGTCTACCTTGCTTTGTTTACATCGTCAAACCCATTTAATATTTTGTACGTCTGTATCAAGTCCCCTCTTACTCTTCCTGCTTTAAGTGATGGTAGTTGTAAGTACTTTAATCTTTCATGATATGAATAATCTTTTAAGCTCTTCTTTGAGCCCGTTCTAGGGCTTGTGACTGCTTTATCTGCGTTGGGTATCATCACACAGTGTTTCCACACTCTAGGATGGGTCTAACTAATGTTTTATATAACCGTAAGAAAGTAATCTTATTTATAAATGTAAATGCTCTTTTTATTCTTCTAATCATTGGCAGATACGCATCTTAATCATTCAGCTACCCTCCTCCACCTCAACTGAATATCAGAAGTTGAAGACAACAACAGCAGCAGTCGTCGTCGTCGTCGTCGTCGTCGTAGTAGTAGCAGTAGTAACGCAGGAATTCCGCGAAGCCTTTATTCAGTGGTATGATGTGCATGCAATCTAGATAGTACATTATTATTCTGTTCACCAAACGCTTCTAGATAACTGCGTACATTTGGATGTATCTTGTCCAACTGACTTTTGAACGAACTGTGGCAGTCAGTGTCAGTTTTATCCAGAGAGGGAACTCCATCAGCAGGTGTTAGCGGGTCTGTTGTTGAACAGATCGTGTTTCGACGTTTTGGATTGCAGTGTGAAAAGTTGATATTGATAACGATGAACGGTTATCTGACACAACAATTAGACTTTTTTTTTACGCAATTTGGTGATATGATGATATGTGATCTCTGCACAGTACCATCTCGTATCAAACACTGATGACAAAATGTTGTTGTGGTAGTTGTAGTAGTAGTAGGAGGAGGGAGAGGGGGAGGAGGGAGGGGGAGGAGGAGGAGGGGGTGGACAAAACAAGAACTGAAGTTTTTAAACAGTATTTTTGTTGTTTTTCCCTTGCACAAAATAACAGGCTGACCTTTGGTCAAGGCTTCACACTCAGTTTGCCTGGGTGTTTTACTCACCAGTTTCAAAAAAAAAAAAAAAAAAAAAAAAAAAAAAAAAAGAAAGAAAGGAAAAAAAAGAAGAAAAAAAAAGAATGTTGATGAATCAGCCAGTCGATTTCATTAGCTGATGCATGTTTTAGCAGGGGTGAAAGGGTTTTGGTATTTCAGAACGAAAGGAAAGTATTCTTTTTTTAGTAATGCAGGTGCGCCATTGTGGAATACATTAATCATTAACTAATATCTGTTTCTCCATTCCACCACACCGACACACACGTACAGAAACACACACACACACACACACACACACACACACACACACACACACACACACACACATATATATATATATATATATATATATATATATATATATATATATCACACACACACACACACACACACACACACACACACACACACACACACATATATATATATATATATATATCACACACCTATAACACACACACACACACACACACACACACACACACACACCCCTATATAGGTGTGTGAGTGTGTGTGTGTATGTGTTATATATATAGGTGTGTGTGTGTGTGTGTGTGTGTGTGTGTGTGTGTGTGTGTGTGTGTGTGTGTGTGTGTGTGTGTGTGTGTGTGTGTGTTCGATGGGTAGAAAGACTGAAAAGAAATTTCGCATGACAAATACATTCCCGAGTCATCAGAACATTAATTTGAAGTTAGGATATATCGAACCATGCCAACTGGTTTTATGTTTCTATGTAGTATAACACTGGGACAATTTCAAGATGAAAAATATAGAAATAAAAACTAACGGTTATCATTTCACGTTCGTATCGTTTGCTCTGACCATTTTCCTGTTCAAAATGATGTGCTTTCCGTCCAACACGTAGGCCAGAGCTACGGAAAGATTCAGAGAGTGAAGTGTACATTGTAGCGAAGGTTCCAGAAAGAATCCCTTATGTTCCCTCTTCTGTAACAAACTTCCTTTAGTTAGAGAGATTAATGGGAATTCGTGAAATTGATATTGATTGATTGATATTGATATGGACACTGATAGAGCGCCTATCCTCGGTCGGAGACCAAGCTCTAAGCGCTTTACAAACACGGAGTCATTTACACAACAGGCCGCCTACCTGGGTAGAGCCGACTGACGGCTGCCACTGGGCGCTCATCATTCGTTTCCTGTGTCATTCAATCAGATGTCAGGCACGCATCCATACACACTCGGACAAACATGTAACATTTAACATTTTCCGTGTGTGTGCGTTTTGTTTATTTACCCCGCCATGCAGGAAGCCATACTCCGCTTTCGGGGTTGCATGCTGGGTATGTTCTTGTTTCCATAACCCACCAAACGCTGACATGGATTACAGGATCTTTAACGTGAGTATTTGATCTTCTGCTTGCGTATACACACGCAGGGGGTTCAGGCACTGGCAGGTCTGTACATACGTTGACCTGGGAGATCGGAAAAATCCCCACCCTTTACCACCAGGCACCAGCGAGATTCGAACTCAGGACTCTCAGATTGAAAGTCCAACGCTTTAACCACTCGGCTACTGTGCCCGTCATATACACTGAATGACCAAAAACTGTCAAACGAGTATAATCATTATTGTATTTCAACATTTTCCAGGTGTTCTCCTATAAAGACACGGTCGTGCTTCCTGCTTGAAAACGCTACGTGAATGCGCTACGTGAGTGAAGACACCAGTACGTGAAGACCAGCTAAAAATAGGTGCTGTTTCCTGGTCAGGGTGGAAGACATCCAGAATCGGGAAAACCCGAAGAAGAAGATGACCTCACGAGAGAGAAGAACACCTCCCTCGGATGTCGACAAACTCTCGGTCCAGCAGACGACTGAAGATTTGGTCACCACGTCTCAAGAGAAGGACCAGCGGTACCTGGGTAGACTGCACGGGGAGCTACCCGAGACCAACCTCCAGCCAGCCCGGGAGAACGAGTCCGCGACAAAGCCCGCCGTTAAAAAAGCCGCGGACACTCAGTTCGGAAACCGTGCATCATCATCCAGCGTTGATGCTGCTGATGACATTCCAGCGGCCCGCGTTGCCAGTTTGGTCCAAAGATTCCAAGGCGACAGTCCTACGGATGCGAACGCGAAACCCAAACCGGCAAGCCCGGTGTCGTCAAGGCCTTTCCCGCCACACCCCACACCACACCTTGGTCATGGAGGAAGCGACAGCTTCGCGAAGCAAACTCCTACAGAGACAAGCAGCAACATCGCGATGAAGCAAACTCCGTGGTTGGCAACTTCCGAGGCTCCGGACAAGACAGCTCACGTCGCTGTAGCAGAAGCCGGCGGCAGAGGCGAGAAAGTTGGACCACCACAGAAGCGAGAAGCAGTCGCCAGGAGCGAGAAAATTGGACCACCACAGAAGCGAGAAAAAGCCACCAGAAGTGAGAAAGTTGGACCACCAGAGGCACGAGAAGCCGCCGGCAGAAGCGAAAGAGGTGGACCAGAGCCGACCGCTTCCTACGGTCCGAAAAAACGCGGCGGCGGCGACGGCGCGGCGGGACAGTGGGCAACTGCAGGAAGCTCTGTGGACGGCGAGGTGATGTGTGCACGTGCAGCGTGTAAACGACCCGCCAGTTGGATGGCCATGGCCGGAGCAGCAACATCTTCTTCAGGGAACAGGCGCGTCGTCGTCGTTGTTGATGATGGTGATAGCGCTGTTCAGACACACGTGTCTGGTGCTGGTGGTGGTGGTGACCTCACCCCCCTCCACGGGGCTTTTGGAAGCTGTGTGGACAGAGGAGGAGGATCGTCGTCTCCTTACTACTCCCCGCCGGTCAAACGTTTCCGGGAATCCACGAGCCCCGCCACTGACCCCAGCCGCAGGACGAGGTGTTGTTCTACTCCCCTGGTCAGTCTGCTGCTCAGGTCCGCAGTCCCTCCAGACTTCTTCGGAAGCTCCGTGGACAGAAGAGACGTCTTCATGTTCCTCCGTGAGAACGCGGGGGACTCTGCACTCACCCGAGGCATGTCTTCAGCAAAGCCCACACACAACAGAAAAGGGACGGACGAACACGGGACAAGGCGTGTAGCAGACCTGGACTTTAGAGCAGGAAGCGATAAAGGAACACAAGTGATTCAGCACGGAAGGCAGACTGACCAAGTTACATCCCGAGCGATCAGAAAAATGACCGACACGGGAAACGCCTCAAAGGAACTAGAATCCCATGCCGCACACCCCGAAGACCACCACACAGCCATGGACAACAAAGAGAGACAGGAGAACGGAGCTGAACAAAGGAACCAGCATGACAAAGACATTAACACGACGAAGCCAAACCCGAAACAACCCCAACCCCAACCACCACCGCACCAGAACAGCACAGACACGGCCACTGAAGGACCCCAGACACACAGCTTCAAGCAACAGCAAGGCGGAGCGGAATCCTCAATGGTGCACAATGGCGCGAGAAACCACGACTCTAATGAAATATTCCAATTCGGCATTCAGAGCAGCGCTTTGGGAGACGGGTCAGACAACCTGGAAGACGTCATTTCCAGAGAGAAAGCCACCCTTCAAAGCTTATGGCCCCGTTCACACTTTCGCGGTGAAGAACTCTATCCAGCAACCCACCGCTTTCAACAGCAACTGCACGGGGATCATTCAGACTTTTTCCAGCACGAAGAGAAGCTCTCAAAGGGATTCCGCCCAGGCGACGAAGGACAAGAACACCACTCTACAAAATATCAACGCCTCCTCCTCCTGACGCCTCCCAAAACCCTTCACCCTGAACCAGAAACGTGCACACTCCACATGGCGAACTTCGAAGCGGGAGAGCCCTGGCTAAGGCACTTGACAACGGAGACATCGAGCCCCCCTTCACCTCTCCAGCCACACAGCTGGAACGCAGCATCGTTTGCCCAGCCCTGGAACAGATACACAGCAACACCAACACCTTCCCCACAACACGCCGTCCAGGCCATTGTCCCTGTCCAGTTCCAAGCCGTTGTTGAAACAGGAGATGAACAGCAACAGCAACAGCAGCAGCAGCA
>NC_134908.1:22392181-22397181 GCF_041734735.1 Babylonia areolata
TTATTACCATTGTCTTTATAATAATCATCATAACTATGATTATTTTTCATTATGATACCCATCATGATATCAGAAATCATTATGACTGATCTGATGATGATGATGAAGATGGTGATGGTGATGATGATGATGATGATCATAATGATGATGGTGGTGATGGTGATGATGATGGCGATGATGATGAGGAGGAGGAGGATTAAGACGACGCTGACGACGATCCATCATCATTATGTGTTGATGGTGACGAAGATGAAGATGATGACGATAATGATTGATGATGTTGATGATAATGACGATGACAACAACAACACCAACACCACCAACAACAACAACGACCTTGACCCTTCCACGTGCGTCCCACAACCATGAATGCCCCCCCTGTGGGCAGACGACTCCACGGAGGACGAGGTTCGTCAGCAGCTGAGGACCCTGCTGAAGGGAGACAACCTGCACTCTCTGGTGTCCGTCTTGGTGCGCTCTGGGAACCTGCACTGCCTGAGGACCGCCGCCCAGGTCCTGGAATGGGCAGTGCTGGCTCGTGTGCGCTGGGATTTGAAAGGTGCGTGTGTGTGTGTGTGTTGTGTGTGTGTGTGTGTGTGTGTGTGTGTGTGTTTTGTGTGTGTGTGTGTGTGTGTGTGTGTGTGTGTGTGTGGTGTAGTTTTGAGGGGGTGGGGTTGGGGGTGTTGTTGGGTTGTGGGGCTGAGGGAGGGGGTGTGTGGGGGGATGGGGGGGTTGGTGTGCGTGCGTGTAGTGGTGGCGGTGGTGGTGGGGTGTGGAAGGGTGTAGGGGAGGGGATAAGAGAGAGTGTGTTTGTGGGAGTGGGGGGGGGCGTGCGTGGGGGATGGGGGGTTGGTGTGTGTAGAGTGGTGGTGGTGGTGGTGGGGTGTGGAAGGGTGTAGGGAAGGGGATAAGAGAGTGGGGGGGTGGGGGGGAATGGTGTGTGTGGGGGGGGGGGAGTATGGGGATGGGTGGCTGTGCCTTACTCTCTCTGTCTCTGTCTCTCGCGCGCGCTCTCTCCCTTTCCACAACACACACGCACGCAACACACACACACACACACACACACACACACACACACACACACACACACACACACAGAGTGAGAGAGAGAATAATATAATAGCTAGGTAAATAACAACAGCAACAGCAACAATAAAAACGATAGTAGTAGTAGTAATAATAATGATAATGATGAGAATAACGATAGTGACAGCAATGATACTACCCAACTACCACCACTACTGCTGCTGATGCAACTACTACTACTACTACTACTACTACTACTACTACTACTACTACTACTACTCATAATAATGATAATCATAACAATAATAATGATAATATGATGATGATATTATTATCATCATCATCATTATTATTATCATCATCATCATCATATTATTATTATTATTATTATTATTATTAACAACAACAACAACACCACCAACAACAAGAATACCACCACCACCACCACCACCAACAACAACAACAACAATGATGATGTTGATGATAACAACAACAACAGCAACAAACAAACCAACCACCACCACCACCACCAACACCAACACTTACGATCCCAGACAAAAACTGACCACAGGGCAGCCCCTTCCCCTTCCCCCACTGACCGCTGTACGCACTGTGCTGTGGGGTCACTGCAGGCCGGTGGGACTCCCTGCCCCTCAGTGTGGGCGTGGTCAGCGTGGCCTTGACTCGAGGGAGTCTCGTGACGGCGGAGCCAGTGGTCAGCAATGTCCGGTCACTGCTGGCCTCCGCACTGACCGTCGTGCTGGACTGTCCCGGCAGCTTCGGTACGTGTGTACTTAGGTTTTTTTTGGGGGGGTGCGTGGGTACTTTAGGTTTGGGTGCATGGGTACTTTAGTTTCGGTACATGGGTACTTATTTTGGTACATGTGTACTTAATGACGTTTAGTGTGCTTGTACTTGCGACGTTTAACACTTATCACTTTAGTTGCGTGGGTGTTCATGGCGTTTCGTACTGAAGGATGTTAAAATTGAAATCCTTTGTCTCTTCCATACGTACTTTCGTTTTGATAGAACTTTGTCTATTGATAGGGAAACAAACAGTCGAGTACTATGGGAAATTGATATGTTCTGATGTTGGGTTTTTTTATCATCACGTGCTTGATTGCGTTATTTGTCATTTTAACTCACTCAGTACGGCCAGTCCTCTCTTCTCCTCTACACAGACCCATCGGATGTTCAGTGGGTGTCTGAATGACCCAACCTTTAGCTTCCGTCGTCAGAATTGTGGTATCTTTGTCAACATTCACCTCTTCAGTATAAGAGCCTTCCGCTTGCAATATTTTGATGATGGTAATTGGGGTGAAACGCTGTTAACGTCGTCTCTTTCGCCGTTCGTATGGAGAGAGTTAAGAAGGAAAGGTAAAGCTGGCTTCTTGATTTGCATTTGCTTGTTTGTTAGAGGTAGCTTTTTTGTTGTTGTTGTGTTTTTTTTGTTGTTGTTTTTTTTGTTTTGTTTTGTTTTTTTGTTGGTTTTGGACATAACTTCTTTGTATAAATAGTGTGTGTGAAAAGCTGTAAGTGTACACACTGTTTCATTACCCCACCACCACCACCACCGGGGGATGGAGGGGGTTAGGGGGATGTGAAATAAATGCCTTGACTTGCCTTGCCTTACGGTCATTTCACCCTTGAATTAATTAACCGAATAGCCAATTTATCTGTCTATTTCTGTATCTTATCTAATTTCGTTTCAATTCATTTTATTGTACCTCCCTCAAGGCTGCTATGTTGCTGGTCACTGAGGCGCTTGGTCAGCAGATGTGGGGGGTAGCGTATATGGATTCGTCCGAACGCACTGGCGCCTCCGTGAGAACTGAGCTGAGCTGAACTTAAAACTGAACGCGCCCCGTTCCCAGTGAAACTGAACGCACTCGCCCTCCCCCTCTCATACTGTGACCGCCTCTAGGTTTTTTTCTTTTCTTTTTTTCTGTCTAGATCTGGAGAACATGCTTCCCGTTCTCCACGAGAAGCACGTGCTGACGCGGCTGTGGATGACCCTGTTTGACCTCTGCCCTGTCTGTCACGGGGCCCCGTGGCGCCACCTGTGTCGCGCGGTTTACATGCTGGGTCGGAGGGATATCGGTGAGTTGGTTAGGAAAAGAAAAAATAAGTCCCGACTCAAAAGACAAACTATTTCATTAAAAAAAAGTCTGAAAACTAAGCGAGCGTTAAACATGTGACTGTGGTGTTATTCCAATTCACCTATTATCGTTTTGCCTATTACCGAGTTTTCATATAAGGGCCACTATATTTAAGACTGTCCACACTTTACATAAAGGGGGCACCTTAATTAAGAGTTTGCACAATTTTCATACAAGAGGCACCTTAAGAGTTTACATTATTATTATGTGAGGGGCATCTTGATTAAGAGTTTCCACAATGTTCGTGTAAGGGGCATCTTAATTAAGAGTTTACATAATTTTCATATAAGAGGGCACCTTAATTAAAAGTGTCCACACTTTTCATACAAGGGCCACCTTGGTTAAGATGGTCCACACTTTTCATACAAGGGCCACCTTGGTTAAGAGTGTCCACACTTTTCATACAAGGCCCACCTTGGTTAAGATGGTCCACACTTTTCATACAAGGGCCACCTTGGTTAAGAGTGTCCACACTTTTCATACAAGGGCCACCTTGATTAAGAGTGTCCACACTTTTCATATAAGTGGCACCTTAATTAAGAGTTAACACAATTTTCGTGTGAGGGACCACCTTTATTAAGAGTTTACGTAATTTTCATGAAAGGGGACAACTTAGTTCCCACAATTTTCCTGTATGGGGCATCTTGAGTTTGCACAATTTTCGTGTAAGGGGCATCTTAGGAGTTTACACAATTTTCGTGTAAGTGGCATCTTATTCGGATGAGTCGATAAACCGAGGTCCCGTGTGCAGCATGCACTTAGCGCACGTAAAAGAACCCACGGCAACAAAAGGGTTGTTCCTGGCAAAATTCTGTAGAAAAATCCACTTCGATAGGAAATACAAATAAAACTGCACGCAGGAAAAAATAACAAAAAAAAGGGTGGTGGTGCTGTAGTGTAGCGACGCGCTCTCCCTGGGGAGAGCAGCCCGAATTTCACACAGAGAAATCTGTTGTGATAAAATGAAACACAAAAATACAAGCTTACACAAGTTTCGTGAAAGGGGGCACCTTAATTAGGAGTTTCCGCACTTTTCACAGAAAAAAGCCACCTTAAGTAAATTGGTCGACAATTGATCGAGAGTGAAACTCTTTCTGAAGCCTTTGCATCTGTGGTGTGTGGCCAGGCGAGTTCCCGGGGCTGGGGGAGAGGGGGGAGGTGGCGGTGCACTGGACTCTGTACCACTGCAGCTGGGGGGTGGGGAAGAGGCAGGTCAAGCTGCCCCACCTCGCCCGCATCCTCTCCCTCCTCATCAAGAAAGGTCAGTGTGTGTGTGTGGGTGTTGGGGGGGGGGGAGGGGGGGGGGAAGGGGGTTGCGCGGGGTGGGGAGGGGGGTTCTGTGTGTGTGTGCGTGTGTGTGTGTGTGTGTGTGTGTGCGTGTGTGTGTGTGTGTGTGTGCGTGTGTGTGTGTGTGTGTGTGTGTGCGTGTGTGTGTGTGTGTGTGTCGTGTGTGTGTGTGTGTGTAGGTGTGGGGGTGGGGGTTCTGTGTGTGTGTGTGTGTTTATGTGTGTGTGTCGTGTGTGTGTCGTGTGTGTGGGGGGGGAGGGGGTTTCGGCGTGGGGGGGGAGGGTGGTTCTGTGTGTGTGTGTGTGTGTGTGTCGTGGGTGTGGGTGTGTGCGTGTGTATGTGTGTGTGTGTGTGCGTGCGTGTGTGTGTGTGTGTGTGTGCGTGCGTGCGTGTGTGTGTGGGAGGGGGTGTAGGTGTGGGGGTGGTGGTTCTGTGTGTGTGTGTGTGTGTGTTTGTGTGTGTGTTTGTGTGTGTGTGGGGGGGGTGTGTGGGGTGTGTGTGTTTGTGTGTGTGTGTGTGTGTGTGGAG
>NC_134908.1:22402181-22409681 GCF_041734735.1 Babylonia areolata
GGTGGGGAGGGGGGGGAGAGGGGAGGACCGCTGTGAGTGGGTTAACTGTGCTACTGTCTTTGGTGGGGAGGGGGGGAGAGAGAGGAGGACCGCTGTGAGTGGGTTAACTGTGCTACTGTCTTTGGTGGGGAGTGGGGAGGGGCGGGGGAGGGGGGGGGAGAGAGAGGAGGACCGCTGTGAGTGGGTTAACTGTGCTACTGTCTTTGGTGGGGAGTGGGGAGGGGGGGGAGAGAGGAGGACCGCTGTGAGTGGGTTAACTGTGCTACTGTCTTTGGTGGGGAGTGGGGGGGAGAGAGGAGGCCGCTGTGAGTGGGTTACACTGTGTGCTACTGTCTTTTGTGGGGGGTGGGGAGGGGGGGGGAGAGAGGGGAGGACCCGCTGTGAGTGGGTTAACTGTGCTACTGTCTTTGGTGGGGAGGGGGGGGGGGAGAGAGGGGAGGACCGCTATGTGAGTGGGTTAACTGTGCTACTGTCTTTGGTGGGGAGGGGGGGGGGGGAGAGAGGGGAGGACCGCTGTGAGTGGGTTAACTGTGCTACTGTCTTTGGTGGGGAGTGGGGAGGGGGGGAGAGGGGAGGACCGCTGTGAGTGGGTTAACTGTGCTACTGTCTTTGGTGGGGAGTGGGGAGGGGGGGGGGGAGAGAGGGGAGGACCGCTGTGAGTGGGTTAACTGTGCTACTGTCTTTGGTGGGGAGGGGGGGGGGGAGAGAGGGGAGGACCGCTGTGAGTGGGTTAACTGTGCTGCTACTGTCTTTGGTGGGGAGTGGGGAGGGGGGGGAGAGGGGAGGACCGCTGTGAGTGGGTTAACTGTGCTACTGTCTTTGGTGGGGAGTGGGGAGGGGGGGGGAGGAGAGAGGGGAGGACCGCTGTGAGTGGGTTAACTGTGCTACTGTCTTGGTGGGAGGGGGGGGGAGAGAGAGGGGAGGACCGCCTGTGAGTGGGTTAACTGTGCTACTGTCTTTTGGGAGGACCGCTGGAGTGGGTTAACTGTGCTACTGTCTTTTGGGAGGGACCGCTGTGAGTGGGTAACTGTGCTACTGTCTTTGGTGGGGAGTGGGGAGGGGGGAGAGAGGGGAGGACCGCTGTGAGTGGGTTAACTGTGCTACTGTCTTTGGTGGGGAGGTGGGGGAGAGAGAGGGGAAGGACCGCTGTGAGTGGGTTAACAGTGCTACTGTCTTTGGTGGGGAGGGGGGGGGAGAGAGGGTGGACCGCTGTGAGTGGGTTAACTGTGCTACTGTCTTTTGTGGGGAGTGGGGAGGGGGGGGGGAGAGAGGGGAGGACCGCTGTGAGTGGGTTAACTGTGCCTACTGTCCTTTGGTGGGAGTGGGGAGGGGGGGAGAGAGGGTGAGGACCGCTTGTGAGTGGGTTAACTGTGCTACTGTCTTTTGGGAGGACCGCTGTGAGTGGATTAACTGTGCTACTGTCTTTTGGAGGGACCGCTGTGAGTGGGTTAACTGTGCTACTGTCTTTGGTGTGGGGGGGAGGGGGGGGAAGAGAGGGAGGACCGCTGTGAGTGGGTTAACTGTGCTACTGGCTTTGGTGGGGAGGGGGGAGGGGGGGGGAGAGAGGGGAGGACCGCTGTGAGTGGGTTAAACTGTGCTACTGTCTTTGGTGGGGAGGGGGGGGGGAGAGGGGAGGACCGCTGTGAGTGGGTTAACTGTGCTACTGGCTTTGGTGGGGAGGGGGGGGGGAGAGAGGGGAGGACCGCTGTGAGTGGGTTAACTGTGCTACTGGCTTTGGTGGGGAGGGGGGGGGGAGAGAGGGGAGGACCGCTGTGAGTGGGTTAACTGTGCTACTGGCTTTGGTGGGGAGGGGGGAGGGGGGGGGAGAGAGGGGAGGACCGCTGTGAGTGGGTTAACTGTGCTACTGGCTTTGGTGGGGAGGGGGGGAGGGGGGAGAGAGAGGAGGACCGCTGTGAGTGGGTTAACTGTGCTACTGTCTTTGGTGGGGAGTGGGAGGGGGGAGAGAGGGGAGGACCGCTGTGAGTGGGTTAACTGTGCTACTGTCTTTGGTGGGAGTGGGGAGGGGGGGGAGAGAGGGGAGGACCGCTGTGAGTGGGTTAACTGTGCTACTGTCTTTGGTGGGGAGGGGGGGGGAGAGGGGAGGACCGCTGTGAGTGGGTTAACTGTGCTACTGTCTTTGGTGGGGAGTGGGGAGGGGGGGGGGAGGGGAGGACCGCTGTGAGTGGGTTAACTGTGCTACTGTCTTTTGGGAGGACCGCTGTGAGTGGGTTAACTGTGCTACTGTCTTTGGTGGGGAGGGGGGGGGAGAGGGGAGGACCGCTGTGAGTGGGTTAACTGTGCTACTGTCTTTGGTGGGGAGGGGGGGGGAGAGGGGAGGACCGCTGTGAGTGGGTTAACTGTGCTACTGTCTTTGGTGGGGAGTGGGGAGGGGGGGGGGAGGGGAGGACCGCTGTGAGTGGGTTAACTGTGCTACTGTCTTTGGTGTGGGGGGGAGGGGGGGGGGAGAGAGAGGGGAGGACCGCTGTGAGTGGGTTAACTGTGCTACTGTCTTTTGGGAGGACCGCTGTGAGTGGGTTAACTGTGCTACTGTCTTTGGTGGGGAGTGGGGAGGGGGGGGGAGAGAGGGGAGGACCGCTGTGAGTGGGTTAACTGTGCTACTGTCTTTGGTGGGGAGTGGGGAGGGGGGGGGAGAGAGGGGAGGACCGCTGTGAGTGGGTTAACTGTGCTACTGTCTTTGGTGGGGAGTGGGGAGGGGGGGGGGAGAGAGGGGAGGACCGCTGTGAGTGGGTTAACTGTGCTACTGTCTTTGGTGTGGGGGGAGGGGGGGGGGAGAGGGGAGGACCGCTGTGAGTGGGTTAACTGTGCTACTGTCTTTGGTGGGGAGGGGGGAGGGGGGGGGGGAGAGAGGGGAGGACCGCTGTGAGTGGGTTAACTGTGCTACTGTCTTTGGTGGGGAGGGGGGAGGGGGGGGAGAGAGAGGGGAGGACCGCTGTGAGTGGGTTAACTGTGCTACTGTCTTTGGTGGGGAGGGGGGAGGGGGGGGGGGAGAGGGGAGGACCGCTGTGAGTGGGTTAACTGTGCTACTGTCTTTGGTGGGGAGGGGGGAGGGGGGGGAGAGAGGGGAGGACCGCTGTGAGTGGGTTAACTGTGCTACTGTCTTTGGTGGGGAGTGGGGAGGGGGGGGAGAGAGAGGAGGACCGCTGTGAGTGGGTTAACTGTGCTACTGTCTTTGGTGGGGAGTGGGGAGGGGGGGAGAGAGGGGAGGACCGCTGTGAGTGGGTTAACTGTGCTACTGTCTTTGGTGGGGAGTGGGGAGGGGGGGAGAGAGGGGAGGACCGCTGTGAGTGGGTTAACTGTGCTACTGTCTTTGGTGGGGAGTGGGGAGGGGGGGAGAGAGGGGAGGACCGCTGTGAGTGGGTTAACTGTGCTACTGTCTTTGGTGGGGAGGGGGGGAGAGGGGAGGACCGCTGTGAGTGGGTTAACTGTGCTACTGTCTTTGGTGGGGAGTGGGGAGGGGGGGAGAGAGGGGAGGACCGCTGTGAGTGGGTTAACTGTGCTACTGTCTTTGGTGGGGAGGGGGGGAGAGGGGAGGACCGCTGTGAGTGGGTTAACTGTGCTACTGTCTTTGGTGGGGAGTGGGGAGGGGGGGAGAGAGGGGAGGACCGCTGTGAGTGGGTTAACTGTGCTACTGTCTTTGGTGGGGAGTGGGGAGGGGGGGGGGAGAGAGGGGAGGACCGCTGTGAGTGGGTTAACTGTGCTACTGTCTTTGGTGGGGAGGGGGGAGGGGGGGGGAGAGAGAGGGAGGACCGCTGTGAGTGGGTTAACTGTGCTACTGTCTTTGGTGGGGAGGGGGGGGGGAGAGAGGGGAGGACCGCTGTGAGTGGGTTAACTGTGCTACTGTCTTTGGTGGGGAGGGGGGGAGAGAGGGAGGGGGGGAGAGGGGAGGACCGCTGTGAGTGGGTTAACTGTGCTACTGTCTTTGGTGGGGAGGGGGGAGGGGGGGGGAGAGAGAGGAGGACCGCTGTGAGTGGGTTAACTGTGCTACTGTCTTTGGTGGGGAGGGGGGGGGGGGGGGAGAGAGGGAGGGCCGCTGTGAGTGGGTTAACTGTTTTTTGTTGTTTTTTTCTTCTTTTTTTCTTTTCTTTTTCTCTTTTCTTTTTTTTTTCTTTTTCTTTTTTCTTTTTTTCTTTTTCTTTTTTTTCCTTTTTTTTCTGTGTGAAATTCCGGATGCTCTCTCTCTCTCTCTCTCTCTCTCTCTCTCTCTCTCTCTCTCTCTCTCTCTCTCTCTCTCTGTCCCAGGGAGAGCGCGTCGCTACACTGACAGCGCCGCCCACTTTTTTTTTTTTTTTTTTTTTTTTTTGAGGGGGTGGGGTGGGGGCGGGGGTTATCATTTTCCAGCCTGCAGTATTGTTTTGTTTCCTGTTGTTGTTGTTTTTTGTGTGTGTGTTTTTCCCCTGTTGAAGTGGATGTTTTTTTCCTACCGAATTTTTGCCAGGGACAAACCAGCCCCTTTTTGTTGCCGTGGGTTCTTTTACGTGCGCTGTGCGCATGCTGCTGCACACGGGACCTCGTGTTTGTCGTCTCATCCGAATGACTTGTGTGGGGCACGGCTTTCGTGGCTTGGTTTTCCGGTTGTTGTTGTAGCAGTAGTCGTGGAAGTAGAAGCAGTAGCATTGTTCTTGTTGTTATTGAAGTAGAAGTATTAGTAGTAGTAGGTGGTGGTGGTTGTGGTGTTGGTGGAGGTGGCGGTGGTTGTTGTTGGTGGTGGTGGTGGTTGTGGTGGTGGTGGTGGTGGTAGGTGGTTGTTGTTGTTGTTGGTGGTGGTGGTGGTGGTGGTAGGTTGTTGTTATTGTGTTGTTGTTGTTGCTGTTGTTGTTGTTGGTGGTGGTGGTAGTTGTGGTGGTAGTGGTGGTGGTAGTGGTGGTGGTAGTAGTAGTGATGGTGGTGGTGGTACTTGTAGTAGTAGTAGTAGTAGCGGTGGTGGTAGTAGTAGCAGTAGTGTTGGTGGTGGTAGTAGTAGTAGCAGCAGTAGTGTTGGTGGTGGTAGTAGTAGTAGTAGCAGCAGTAGTAGTGTTGGTGGTAGTAGTAGTGGAGGTGGTGGTGGTAGTAGTCGTAGTAGCAGTAGTGTTGGTGGTAGTAGTAGTAGCAGTAGTAGTAGTGTTGGTGGTAGTAGTAGTGGAGGTGGTGGTGGTAGTAGTAGTAGTAGCAGCAGTAGTGTTGGTGGTAGTAGTAGTAGCAGTGTTGGTGGTAGTAGTAGTGGAGGTGGTGGTGGTAGTAGTAGTAGTAGCAGTAGTAGTAGTGTTGTTGGTGGGTGGTAGTAGTACCAGCAGTAGTAGTAGTGGTGGTGGTGGTGAGAGCAGTAGCAGTAGTGCCAACACAGTAAAGCACAAGGACTCAAACCTCAAACACCAACCAACCCTCCCACCCCCCACGACCCCCCACCCCCACCCCCGACCCCTCCCCTGCCCCCCCACCTCCCCCACTGTCCAGACCAGGTCCACGTGAGGACGAGAAGCGGGGCAATGTTCGAGAGGCTGACACACCTGGCCTCCACCAGCCACGGCCAGCCCCGTCTGCAGAGAAAGGCTGCTGTCCTCCTGTACTGGATTCTCAGAGGTATACCAAAACAATGGAACTCTCTACCCTCACAAACTCCGTTACATTCCTTCCCACCAACACCTGCACTCAAAAACGTTATCTTTTCAAACTGTACTTTTTCTGACTGATTCTTTTCCATCTGCATACGCTTGCTGTGTGTATCGATATTGCTAGGTATGCTCTTTGTGTTGAGTTGTGTGCATTTGTGATGATTTAGATGTTGTTTTTTGTTTTTGTTTTTTTGTGTGTGTGTGTTGTTGTTTTTTTGTCATGCCTGGTTTCCTTGGTGTTTATTTCTGACAATGATGAATGTGATGTGCTTTGTTTTGTTGTTGTGAATTGCACCTGTGTGATTTGAGACTGTGATGGCGCCTGTGTCGATTCACACTTTTTTTTAATGTCACTTTGTTCTTACATAACTATGTGTATTCTAGCCAGTCTCACGGGAGACTGTGCTGACGTTGTACAAAGTTTACGTCATTTAGTCAGAAATTTGTATATTTTGTTGTAAAGCGCGGTGAGCCCCAACTGAGATAGGGGTATGCACTGCGCTATATAAGCCCGAATTTATTATTGTTGTTGTTGTTGTTGTCGTTGTTGTGGTGGTGGTTATTAGTAGTAGTAGTAGTAGTAGTAGTAGTAGTAGTGTTGTTGTTGTTGTTGTTGTTGTTGTCGTCGTCGTCGTCGTCGTCGTCGTCGTTGTTGTGGTTGTTATTATCATTATTATCATCATCATCATTATTATTGTCGTCGTCGTCGTCGTCGTCGTCGTCGTTGTTGTATTATCTATAGCCTGTTCCCTGCCGGGTGCTCACTGAACATTTTACATTTTGTTTCTTTCTCTCTGTCCTTCTGAACTGGATCCTCCGAGGTACACCTACGTATAGTCCGTTCCCTCCCCGCTGCTAACTAAACATTAAGTTTTCTCTCTCCTCTTCCTTTCTCGCCAGATTAGATGCTGTTACCTCGTGAATGTTGTTGAATATTTGTGTTAATTATAATTGATTTGAATTGTCGATTTGCTGCGTCCTAATTATCATTTTCTCATTATCCTTTCTCAATGAACCCCCCCCCCCCCCCTTCAGGAAGGGGCTCTGGTGTTATCTGAAAAAAAAAAACCAATCGTTATCCGTCTTGCTCCTCAAGAATAGACATCATTTTATTTTATTTCTTCCTCGGAAGAGGGGGGAGGATGGTTAAGGACGCTTATCTGCCAGTACAGCGTCCGCACTACACTATGCTACACTATGCTACACTACACTATGCTACACTATGCTACACTACACTACACCACACCACACTACACTACACTACTCCACACCACACTACGCTACACCAGACTAAATCACACTACATTACACCAGACTACACAACACCAGACAAAATCACACTGCACTACACTCCACTACACTATACGACACTAGACTACACAACACCAGACTAAATCACACTACACCACACTACACTACACTACACCAGACTAAATCACACTACACCACACTACACTACACCAGACTAAATCACACTACACTACACTACACTACACTACACCAGACTAAATCACACTACACTACACTACACTACACCAGACTAAATCACACTACACTACACTACACCAGACTAAATCACACTACACCACACTACACTACACCAGACTAAATCACACTACACTACACTACACTACGCCAGACTAAATCACACCACTACACTACACTACACCTACTACCCAGACTAAATCACACTACACTACACTACACTACACCAGACTACACAGACTCACATACACACACACACTACACTACACCAGACTAAATCACGCTACACCCACCACTGACACTACCACTACACACGACTAAATCCACACTCCACTCCACTCCACTACACTCCACTACCACTACACCGACCACTAGACTACACAACCACCGACTACATCCACCACTA
>NC_134908.1:22414681-22427181 GCF_041734735.1 Babylonia areolata
TTAAGAACATCCACACCACACACCACACCGTCAACACCACACACACCAAATTACACCGACACCAGCAGACCACTGACACAAACACCATTCGCGCTGTGTCCACCAGAATTCCACACAACACGCCTTACAGCCATCACCACACCACACCACACCACACCACTCCACACCACACCACACCACACCACACCACACCACACAACACTCACACCAACACAATACTAACACCACTCACACCACACCACCCCACCCCACACTCACACCACCTCACACCACCCCACCCCACACCGCACCACCCCACCCCACACCACACCACCCCACACCACCCCACACCACCCCACCCCACACCACACCACCCCACCCCACACCACACCACCCCACCCCACACCACACCACCCCACCCCACACCACACTCACACCACCTCACACCACCCCACCCCACACCGCACCACCCCACCCCACACCACACCACACCACCCCACACCGCACCACCCCACCCCACACCACACTCACACCACACCACCCCACCCCACACCACACCACACCACACCACACCACACCACACCACACCACACCACCCCACCCCACACCACACCACACCACCCCACCCCACCCCACACCACACCACACCACCCCACCCCACACCACCCCACCCCACCCCACCCCACACCACACCACACCACACCACACTCACACCACACCACACCACACCACCCCACACCACACCACACCACACCACACCACACCACACCACACCACACCACACTCACACCACACTCACACCACACCATACCACCCCCACACCGCACCACCCCACCCCACACCACACCACACCACACCACACTCACACCACACCATACCACCCCACACCGCACCACCCCACCCCACACCACACCATACCACACCACACCGCACCACACCACACACACCAACACACCACTAACACACAAACACATCATTCCCCCTCTGTCCACCAGAATTCCACACAGCACGCCTAATAGCCATCACCACATCTCGCCCACACCACACCACACCACTCCATACCACACACCACACCGCACCACACCACCCCACCTCACACCACACCACACCACACCACACCACACACCAACACACCACTAACACACAAACACATCATTCGCCCTCTGTCCACCAGAATTCCACACAACACGCCTAATAGCCATCACCACATCTCGCCCACACCACACCACACCACTCCACACCACACCACACCACACCACTCCACACCACACCACACCACACCACACACCAACACACCACTAACACACAAACACATCATTCGCCCTCTGTCCACCAGAATTCCACACAGCACGCCTCATGGCACTGCTGACCCAGACAGACATCCGACACTTCGTGGAGGAGATGGACCTGCACCCAGACTCTGAACTCCACCTCCGTCTTGTCTCGGGGATCCTCAGGGTCTTCCAGACCTTCGACGCCTTCTGGAGACCCCCACACTCCCCGGACGTGGGCGTCTTCCGACACTGCGAGAGGCACTTCCACGAGCGGCACATGGAGCTCCGCGTGCAGAGGACCACGACCACCAGCACGCGCGCCGCGGCGTCCGACCAATCGGAATTCTCCCTCAGCGTGGATGACGTCAGAACTCGCGAGGAGGCGTCCCGGCACGAGCTGACCACGCTGGTTACTAGTCTTCAGATGGAGGACGGGTTGAGGAAGACGATTGAGTCCGCGCCACGGGCGACGTCTGCGTCTGGTGGTGGTGGTGCTGCTGCTGTGAGGGTGAACGATGTCGTCAGATCTATTTATAACGTGCTAGAGGACAAAGATACCTACCTGGACTATGGCTTCCGCGTGCTCTGCAAGTCGTGCCTGTTGAACGAAGCGAGGAAACGCGCGCTGCCGTACCGGAGCGGGAAGGTGGCGCTACACAACTTCATCTTGTCCCTGACCTTGACCTTCAGATGGCCCCACCTCCGGCTTCGCTACAGCGAGACCTTGAAGAACCTGGGGGAGTTCGTGCACGAGCAGCTGCTCGGTGAAGAGGGAGGGAGGTCGCCTGGTGGTGGTGATTCACCATGTCTCGGTTCTCCTTCGAACTATCAGGCCGACCACGAGGATAGTCCAGATGAGCCCAGACCTCGCGGAGGAGGTTCTGAAGCTACTGGTTCTTCAGCACAGCAAGGAGGCCAGTCAGAGGGAGGTGACAACGCCTCTAACGGAGGTCCACACTCGGCGCCTCAGCCTGACGAGAAGGAGGAAGGTGAAGGCGGTAAAGGTGGAGGTGAACATCACAAGGCAGACCTTCAGCAGCAAATGGACAGAACTATCGAAGAGCTCCAGCCGAGCGATCAGAATGTTCCCACCTTTGAGAAAGGTCAAGGCCTTGAGAAAGGTCAAGGGAACCGTGAACCGGATACAGCCAGCGCTGACGATCGTTGTCCGAGCGATCAGAATGTTCCCACTTTGGAGAAATACCTTCAACAGCAACTGATCAAAACCGTTACAGAGTTCCAGCCGAGTGATGAAAACATTTCCACCTTTGAGAAACTTCAAGGAAACTGTGTTCAGGACACAAACAGCAACGACAATCGTTGTCCAAGCCACACCACGAAAGTCACCAATGATGATCACGTGCAACAAGTCAACAAGGACGGCGACGATGAAGAAGAACAGAACACCAGCGGCAGCTGGAGAGAGAGTGAGCGAGAAAACCTCCCTGCCGGTCTACGGACGATCCAATTTTCGGCAGAAACCGACCGGAAGAAGAAACTCTCGGAGCAGCCACAGCCACCGCCGCCTACGCCGCTGTGTTGCGATGTCGGAGACGAAGAAAACAACAAAGAAAACATCCCGCCCGGTCAGTCCCGGAAAGCGGAACGCGCAGCATTTAGCAAGTCTCAGAGCCCGTGCTGTCTGGAACGTGCGCTGCACGAAGTGCACGTGTCCAGTTTCCGCCTGACAGACACTGAAGATCTCAGTCTCTGCTCCGCGACTCAGCCAACCAGCGACTTCACCGACAGTCTGCGGTTCCACCTGGAGCAGCTGTTAGCCCGCCAGCAGCAGCACCACGGCGACAAAGTGGACATCAAGTCCAAGCAGACAGACGCTGTGGACACAGATAGGTCAGAAGACGACAGCTCTTCACGACTCCTGGAGAAGTTCAACACCAGCTGTGACGTGTCCACCGGCCGGGGTCAGGACTCCGCCAGGGTGGACCGCGCAGAGCTGGGCAGTCAGCATGACGTCAGTGACAGCAACGAGACCAGCATCGAGACGGATGAGGAGTTTAACAACGACCTTGACCCTGACGTCATGGTGGAGTCTCAAGAAGAAGAAGCGGGGGGAGAGGTTGGAGAGGAGAGGGGGAGAGAGGAGGGAGCAGAGAGGGGGAGAGATATCGGATCAACGAATGAAGGGAAGAGGGAGAGTTGTACTGTGCTTCAGGACAGCATGGTAGGCCATGACGGCAGCGACACCTCCACCACCACCACCACCACCACCAGCGGAGGAAACGCAGACCACAGCATGGACTCGGCCAGTGAGGGTCGGGGCACACACACCGGGACCTCCCCCATGGAGATGTCCAGCCACTCTTCAGACGACGACGTCTTCACAGCCAACTCTCCACCCCAAGACCACGAGGCGGACACTCACCTGCATCACCACCCACCCACTGCCAACGACCGTCACACGTACGAACCCACCAGGGCTCGCTTCTGGACAGAGCCTGTCAGAGCCATAGAGCTGGCCTGGTTCGATGCCAGACAGAGAAGCACGCAGGCCGTCGGTGTGTCAGCGGTGCCGTCGCTCAACACGGGAGAACGTGTGTTCACCGTGGAACAGACTCAGGACTGGTTCAGTTCTGAGCTGTACAGCGCCATAGAGTCCACAGAAGCCAACAAAGATGAAGAAGAATTCACTGTGAAACAAAGAGAAGACCGTTTGAATTCAAACCAGTGCTTCACTGCAGAAGAACAGTTCGAAACTTGCAGCACACAGTATCTGTACACAAAGAGTGAAGAGTCTTCTTCTTCCGAAGCATCCAAGTCGGAGGTGTTCTTAGATCTGGAAGCAGTTCCACCAACCAGCGGTTCAGCCGAAAGCCGTTGTTTTCCAGCCACAGGAGACAGGCCTGTTGACAAGAGCCAACACTCACAGAGAGCGGTTCACACCATTGTTCAAAACGCTACAGCTGATGAGACGACCCAGACATCTTCTGTACACTTTGTGTGCAACCAACACAACAACAACCCACCGACTGAAAACGAATTCACCCATGGCAGTGCACTGGATGGAGAAGAGCCAGTGCTCAAACCCTCAACAGATGGTAGTTCTTACACAGGTGCTGAAGCTCCTGCTGAAGATGGTATTCGAACCTCGCGCTATAAACATCAAGTGTCCACAGAGAAGCACCTACGGATGAACAAAGGAAGTCTCCCTCCAACAAAGAAGCAGATTGTGACCAAAACCATCCAGGACACCATTGCTGAGTTTCTCCACGACACAGACTGCAGTGAAACCCTGGCAGACATCACCACCACCACAGAGGAATCAGGAGATTCACACACACCGCCAGACTGCACAAGTCCCCTGAAAGCGACAGTTCAACATGCCAGTGAATGCGAGAAAAACAAAAACTTAAGCGATGCCAAACCCGTTCCAGCCGAACCAAGCACCAAACAACCAACCAAAAAACACCCAGGAGGATTTTCAACAGCCTGTGACACAACACAAGCCACAGATCTTCAAAGCAAAGCAGACCACTGGGACAAGCCTGGCAGCAAAAGACAAAATCACCAAAGAACGAAGATGCCCTCTGCTGCTCCTTCCCAACCCAGCATCAGCGCAGAAACTGAAAGTACCAGACGTGTTGACACCATGGGAGCAGTGGTTCACGGAGAGACAAACGATTTATCCCCATTGAAAACCAACTCCTTAGCTCCTCAAAAGGAAGAATCCCTTGTTGTTCAAGGTCCAGACACCACCAACACAAATAACCAGGACGTCAACCTCGGACACAAACACCGAACCCCAAGCGGCCACTCCGCCTCAGGTCATGACCCAAACATGGACGCCAGCAGTGACGACGTACTGGCCTTGAACTTGGAGATGCTGTCAGAGCAGCTTCTGAACGAGCTGTTGAGTCCCATGCAGAACTCCTTCCCAGACGACAGGTCTTTCGCAGCTCCGGCCGACGAGGACGGTCAGGAGTCGGTGACTGTGGTTCTGGAGATTGGCGATGACACGCTGGAGGACATCATGCTGGCAGTGGACATGCAGGGGGGTGAAGGCGATGAGGAGGAAGAGGAGGAGGAAGAAGAAGAAATCGAGAACCTCCTTCCTTCGTCACCTTCTATGAAAGGCCAACGTGTCTCATCACACGAGGAATCCGATGAAGAAACCCTCCGTTCGACACTGGGGAATTCTCACAAACCTGGAAACTTGTCCGAGTTTTCTTCACAACCAGAACAGTCCAAAGGCCATGAAGAGAGCTTCAAACAAACTTTGGCCAGTTCCTTGAATCTCGAACCTGCTGATGGTAAAACGATTTCATCAAAACCTTCTGAAAGAAGTCAGACAACAGGAACAAGAAGAGGAAACGAAAAAGTAGCAAAGACTCAGGGTGAAGGTCTGGACACAAAGACAATGAACACCATCTCACTGATTCAGAAATCATGTGACGAGAATGCTTCTCAAAAAAACTGTGGCAAAATCCTGTCAAAAGAATCTGCAGAAACAATGGATAATAAAACAGCAACTTCAAACAATTTTGATGAAACAGGTGAGGGTATCTACAAACCAGAGACAGTCAACATCAGCACGGCCGAGATATCTTTGAGGCTGACGGGAATGGGTGGCCATCCACCAGAGAAACCAAAATCTCCGCATAAAAAATCGGATAACTCCGATTCACAACAGCCAAAGTCACCGACATCTTTGCTGTCAAAGACCGTTTGTGAGAAGTATGAACCTGGTTCAGATGATCGAAAAACAAATACAAAGCAAGCAGAACTCAGTCCGATCATCACAGCAGAGGAAGACATTCACACAACCGGATCAAGGTCTGGCAAGACTGATTCTCTCACAGGCGAAGGAAGTGTATTGCAGGAGAACAGTCCCTCACGCTGTAAGGAGAAGCAAGAGAATCAAGGCAATCACTCGGAAAGCACGTCAGAAACCAAAGCTGTATCTCAAGCAGCTTCAGAGCCCAGTGAAGCCCTGATCTGGACGGGACGAACCCTCGGTCAGCCAGGCACAGTGTGTGCTTTGCTGAAGACCGCCACCACCACCACCAAAGACTATGACACTGACGACAGCAAGGACAGCTCCACGGCCCTATCTGACACCAAAGCGTGTGTGTTCAAACACCCCAGCACACTCGGGGTTCCCAAGAGACGCTGCAAAAGCTTCAGTACGTTGGAAGGGAAGAAGAAACAGCGAAGACGCCACCACCGAACTCCCTCTCGCCTCAAGAGCAGAAACAACCGTCTGAGTGTGAAGTCCCTGATGGACGGAAGCAGTTCCAGCTCTCTGAGTTCTGAACTCTCCAGTCAACACGACGTCAGTTCTGCTGAGGTCCGTCACAACGACATCTCCATGAACCATGCTCTCCAAACTGACACAACAAAACCTGACCAGAAAACAGCTGTTGAAGAGCAAAACGCCACCTCAACCCACGGAGATAACCCCCCACACAACCATGCAGAACCCGAAGCAAGTGTAAAAATCAATGACAGAAGCGATTCGCAACAAACTGAAAGAAAGATCTCTCGACCAGCTATCAAAACGCACGAGGAAGCAACTGCCACAGTTCTCGACAAAACTTCACAGCAAAAGCACCTCGTCGAAGAAAACACACGGGCTAAAGCCCACTCAAAGACTGACGTACGCCATAACCAAAACCACATTTCCGAGAACGCGTCACAGTCTGAGAAACAAAACTTGAAACGTGAAACCCCAAAGGACAATGACGACACACTTGACGAAACCCGGTCTCTTAGCAATGTCCAAACCCAGACGGAAAACAAGCACGACGATAATAATCTCTCCCTCAGCAGGTGCCCGATTGGGCAGGACAACACTGCACTCGACGAAAGCTCGCTCTCCCTCAGCAAGTACCTGATCAAAGACGACGACACACCGACGGACAGAAGACTGTCGAAAAAGAAGAGGAGGAGGGTTCTTTGGGACAAGACGGACCCCCCGAAGATGTGGTACAACGTGGACACGTGCTACTACCCGCAGCAGGCATTGGCAGGCCCTCGGAAAACCCTCCAAAAAACGAGAGAGATGAGAAGCGGCCAGGACTTTGACGTTTGGAACGAGGATGGGGATGTGTTCGGCGCGTGCGGTGCCGTGACCGCAACCACAACTCTTCCTGAAAACCAAGAGAACAGGAGTCAACAACGACAACAACAGCAGGATCGCTCCACGGAGAGCTCCAACTCGCACCAAGCTTGCAGCGTCGCCGCTCGTTCTTCCCCTGCTTCATCTGCCGCCCGCGCTTATTTTTTCCCCTCTCTGGAGAACCAGGACTATCTGGCAGCCACGGACACCGTCAGCTCCCCGGGAGACATGACCCACGTGATCGCCAGCCACGTGACTCGCGTGCCTCGACACGTCACTTCCTGCCGCCAGTCAGGCGTGAAGGAGGAGGAGGAGGAAGCGGAAACGTCCTCAGGGGTGAGGCAGCCACAGGCTCTGGCTGAAGTAGTACAAGGAGTAGTTCAGAATGGCTGTCTGAAGGGGCAGCATCCCCACCACATGATGAGACTGTCTTCCCGAGAGACCAGACTGTCTTCAAGAGAGACCAGACTGTCTTCCCGAGAGACCAGACTGTCTTCCAGAGAGGTATCTTCCAAAGAGACCAGAGTGTCTTGCCGAGAGACCAGACCATCTACCAGAGACATCTCTTCCAGAGAGAACAGACCGTCTTCCCGAGAGGCCGGACAGGAAGGACGAGAGACGTGCATAAAGAGGAGGCGAGAGCGGAGCAGGGAGACCAACAGCGAAGGATTCAGCTCCGGGGACAACAGACCGTGCCCTCCCGACGACACTCGTCATGATGCAGGGGCCGGTGAGAACCCCCTGCACCCAGAAACTTACCCCTCTTCAGCACCGACAAGCACGGTGCAGGGGAAGCCGCAGCGAAGGGGCAGGAAGATCGTCCTCTCCATCAGGGACGGGGCCGGAGATGACTGGGAGTGCGTGCCCAGCCCCCAGGTACCGCCCCAAAACCGCCACACCCCCCACAGCAACAGCACCACCACCCGGAGAAAACCCCGCGTCAGCGTGCGGCGGGACTTTGAGGGAGGTGAGCTGATCCACTACGCCTTGCCCGAGTCCAAACTCCCCAAGAAGAAGAAGTCCATCTTCCTTCTGCACCGGAAGAAGAAGGAGAAGAAGACGACGACGAAGAACACTCAAGGAGAAGACAACTCTGACGCCGGTTCCGTCACGTCCACCACCACAGGGGACGACTCTCAAAGTGATGACGTCAGGAAGCACAAGTCCCCGCTGCACAGGATCCGACAGGCCTTCAAGCAAGAGCGGAAGAAGAAATCAAACACCTCTCCCCCGCAGAAAGCGGGCGGCAAAGGCAAGACAAAGGCACAGTCAGCAAACCACACGAAGGTCACTGACGAAAGCGAACGCGTTGAAACGGAGACTGAAGACAGCGTTTCTGAAAGAGCACCTGCCTCACACCACAAAGCCCACACCAGAGAGAACGATCCCAAAGCCGACACTACCCGTGCCGCGTGGAGACAGAGGTTGCTGGAATGCATGCGATCCGAGGATCGAAAACGAAGCGAAAACGAGCTGTCTTTCGTGGTTCCACCGACAGAAGAGAACACCAATAACGAGGAAAGGGCCGCACAGGAAAGCCCTCGTCAAGGCTCGACAAATGCTGACCACTCTCTGGAGGAAAGGTCTGACAGAGACAAGCCCCTTGCTGGTTCGTCCATCACAAGCGATGCCAACAAAAACCAGGATGAAACGCACTTTCAGAACGCACGCAACGAAAATGAAACGTCCGGGGAGGAACCTTCCACAGCCAACGAAGAACCCCAGCCCCCAGAGAAACCCCCGCGCCTTCTCGTCAGCAGCCTGTCAGAAGACTCATCCTCGGAGTCCAAGGACTCTGGCCACCCAGTTTCAGAATCGGCGTCCAAACCGGAGCCAAGAAGAAGTCAAAAGTCACCCGGAGACCAAAGCGCCCAGCACAGACCCACCAAGCAAAGCATCATACCTATCAGTGTTCCCCAGAAGAAGACTTCCTCTCTCTCCAAGGGGGTCAAACACGGGACCAGCCAGCACCAGAATCTGCCACAGGAGAGGCTTCCACAAAAGGTTGGTGGCAGCAAAACCTCCGCTCTTCCTCGACAACTAAAGTCTTCCTCCACCAAACTACCACAACCTCAGGACGCCTCAAATTCAGAGAATCATCACTCGGAAGATGACGTCTTCAAAACGGAGTGTGAAGAGCCATATACTGGTTCCAAGAGCTCTGTGAAGATGGCAGGGGGTGGTGGAAAAGGTCCCATCATTGGTAAGCTCCTTCACAAAGGTAAACAGGAGAAGAAGAAGAAGAAATAGTGAGGATGAAGAAGTTGGAACGAACAGGAGTAAAACTGCTGGGTCGGTGGTTGTTTTTTGGGTTTTTTTTTTTGTTTGTTTTTTCTTTCCATGAAGATGAGATGTTCGCGCGTCAGTGTGTGTGTGTGTGTGTGTGTGTGTGGTGTGCACCTTGTTCACCAAGACGCTTTATGATAGCAAATTATCCGGCAAGTTTTTATTGATTCTTACAGATACTTACACAGCGACTATCCTCCGGTCCGGATCCTATGATTGGTATGAATGCTCATGTAGCGCTTATCCTCGTTCAGAGATCATTGGTTGATTGATTAATATGGACACTTCTATAGCACCTATCCAAAGTCAGGATCCAATGATTGATATGAATGCTCATGTAGCGCTTTTCCTCGTTCACAGATCATTGAGTGATTGATTAATATGGATACTTCTACAGCGCCTATCCTCCGGTCAGGATCCAATGATTGGTATGAATGCTCATGTAGCGCTTTTCCTCGTTCAGAGATCATTGGTTGATTGATTAATATGGACACTTCTACAGCGCCTATCCAAGGTCAGAGATCATTGGTTGATTGATTAATATGGACACTTCTATAGCACCTATCCAAAGTCAGGATCCAATGATTGATATGAATGCTTATGTAGCGCTTTTCCTCGTTCAGAGATCATTGGTTGATTGATTAATATGGACACTTCTATAGCACCTATCCAAAGTCAGGATCCAATGATTGATATGAATGCTTATGTAGCGCTTTTCCTCGTTCAGAGATCATTGGTTGATTGATTAATATGGACACTTCTATAGCGCCTATCCAAAGTCAGGATCCAATGATTGATATGAATGCTTATGTAGCGCTTTTCCTCGTTCAGAGATCATTGGTTGATTGATTAATATGGACACTTCTATAGCACCTATCCAAGGTCAGGATCCAATGATTGGTATGAATGCTTATGTAGCGCTTATCCTCGTTCAGAGATCATTGGTTGATTGATTGATATGGACACTTCTATAGCGCCTATCCAAAGTCAGGATCCAATGATTGGTATGAATGCTTATGTAGCGCTTTTCCTCGTTCAGAGATCATTGGTTGATTGATTAATATGGACACTTCTATAGCACCTATCCAAGGTCAGGATCCAATGATTGGTATGAATGCTTATGTAGCGCTTATCCTCGTTCAGAGATCATTGGTTGATTGATTGATATGGACACTTCTATAGCGCCTATCCAAAGTCAGGATCCAATGATTGGTATGAATGCTCATGTAGCGCTTTTCCTCGTTCACAGATCATTGGTTGATTGATTGATATGGACACTTCTATAGCGCCTATCCAAAGTCAGGATCCAATGATTGGTATGAATGCTTATGTAGTGCTTATCCTCGTTCAGAGATCATTGGTTGATTGATTAATATGGACACTTCTATAGCGCCTATCCAAAGTCAGGATCCTATGATTGATATGAATGCTCATGTAGCGCTTTTCCTCGTTCAGAGATCATTGGTTGATTGATTAATATGGACACTTCTATAGCACCTATCCAAAGTCAGGATCCAATGATTGATATGAATGCTTATGTAGCGCCTTTCCTCGTTGAGAGATCATTGGTTGATTGATTAATATGGACACTTCTATAGCGCCTATCCAAAGTCAGGATCCAATGATTGATATGAATGCTTATGTAGCGCCTTTCCTCGTTGAGAGATCATTGGTTGATTGATTAATATGGACACTTCTATAGCGCCTGTCCAAGGTCAGAGATCATTGGTTGATTGATTAATATGGATACTTCTATAGCGCCTGTCCAAGGTCAGAGATCATTGGTTGATTGATTAATATGGATACTTCTATAGCGCCTGTCCAAGGTTAGAGATCATTGGTTGATTGATTAATATGGATACTTCTATAGCGCCTGTCCAAGGTCAGAGATCATTGGTTGATTGATTAATATGGATACTTCTATAGCGCCTATCCAAGGTCAGAGATCATTGAGTGATTGATTTGGACACCTATACAGCGCTTTTCTTCCGTCAGTGACCATAGCGTTTTTCTTCCTTCAGAGATCATTGATTAATCAATATGGATACTTGTATAGCGTTTTTCTTCCCTCGGAGATCATTGATTAATCAATATGGATACTTATATAGCGTTTTTCTTCCCCCAGAGATTATTGATTAATCAATATGGATACTTATATAGCGCTTTTCTTCCTTCAGAGATCATTGATTAATCAATATGGATACTTATATAGCGTTTTTCTTCCCACAGAGATCATTGATTAATCAATATGGATACTTATATAGCGTTTTTCTTCCCTCGGAGATCATTGATTAATCAATATGGATACTTATATAGCGTTTTTCTTCCCTCAGAGATCATTGATTAATCAATATGGATACTTATACAGCGTTTTTCTTCCCCAGAGATCATTGATTAATCAATATGGATACTTATATAGCGTTTTTCTTCCCTCAGAGATCATTGATTAATCAATATGGATACTTGTATAGCGTTTTTCTTCCCACAGAGATCATTGATTAATCAATATGGATACTTATATAGCGCTTTTCTTCCCCCAGAGATCATTGATTAATCAATATGGATACTTATATAGCGTTTTTCTTCCCCCAGAGATTATTGATTAATCAAAATGGATACTTATATAGCGCTTTTCTTCCCCCAGAGATCATTGATTAATCAATATGGATACTTATATAGCGTTTTTCTTCCCTCAGAGATCATTGATTAATCAATATGGATACTTATATAGCGTTTTTCTTCCTTCAGAGATCATTGATTAATCAATATGGATACTTATATAGCGTTTTTCTTCCCTCGGAGATCATTGATTAATCAATATGGATACTTATATAGCGTTTTTCTTCCCACAGAGATCATTGATTAATCAATATGGATACTTATAT
>NC_134908.1:22429681-22437181 GCF_041734735.1 Babylonia areolata
CACACACACACACACACAGGCGTAGACAGACAGACAGGCACAATCATAGGACAGCTTCGTAAAAACATAAAATGATAAAATAAAAAGAAACTAAACGTAAAATTCGAATGATTCAGAAAGTTATGAGGAGATAGGTAGGAAAATGGTACAGACGCTTATCTATTCGGTGTCCCTGAGGGTTCGGGTTCGAGTCCTGCCCTCCACCTTTCTCCCCACGTTTGACTGGAAAATCAAGCTGAGTGTCAAGTCATGCACTTGACGCACAGGTGAAGAACCCATGGCAACAAAAGTTTTGTCCTCGGATGAAATTCTGTAGAGGAATTCCTCTATGGAAAGGTACGTATATAATTATATGCATCTTCGCTGTAACCTTTCAAATCCAGTCTCAAGACGCCCCCCCCCCCCCCCTCACTCCCAACCCCCCTCACCCCCCTCCTGATTAATTCTCAACAGCTCATCCGTTTCCAGTATGAACTAAAATGACTATTTGTGCGTGAGTGAGTTTTGATAGTTTCAGAATTTGTTGGTAGTATTTATGATCGTGAACTATTTACGATTGTGTGCAATGACTTGTGTGTGTGTGTGTGTGTGTGCGTGTGTGTTGTGCGTGTGTGTATTGTGTGGGGGTGGGTGGGGGGTAAGATGGATGAATAGTTTTCGATGATGTTTGGTATCTTGTGTTCGATTTTTCCTTTTTGATATTTACATATGTCTTCTATTTGTAAACGCCTGGGGCTTATTTTCAAGATTAGGCGTAAATGGTAATATATATATATATATATATATATATATATATATATATATATATATATATATATATATATATATATATATATATATATGCACGAACTCAGGGCCTGAGAGAGCGAGTTGGGTTGTGCTGCTGGTCAGGCATCTGCCTGGCAAAATTTGTATTTTGTATTTGTATTTCTTTTTATCACAACAGATTTCTCTGTGTGAAGTTCGGGCTGCTCTCCCCAGGTAGAGCGCGTCGCTACACTACAGCGCCACCCATTTTTTTGGTATATTTCCTGCGTGCAGTTTTATTTGTTTTTCCTATCGAAGTGGATTTTTCTACAGAATTTTGCCAGGAACAACCCTTTTGTTGCCGTGGGTTCTTTAACGTGCGCTAAGTGCATGCTGCACACGGGACCTCGGTTTATCGTCTCATCCGAATGACTAGCGTCCAGACCACCACTCAAGGTCTAGTGGAGGGGGGAGAAAATATCGGCGGCTGAGCCGTGATTGGAACCAGCGCGCTCAGATTCTCTCGCTTCTTCGTGTTACTTCTAGGCCATTGGTCTACGTGTGTAGTGTTGTGTGGATTTTTTTTTTTTTTTTTTTAACCGAACGCAGTGACGCCTGCTTGAGAAAATGAAACTGACACTCAGATCACACTGATGGTCCATTACACACACACACACACACACACACACACACACACGGCTTCTTCTATTCCGTCACGCCACGCTGTCACGAAGTGCTGATTAAAGAGGCACGTGCATGTACTGCTTCCTGGACAACACACACACACACACACACACACACACACACACACACACACGGCCTCTTCTATTCCGTCACGTCACGATGTCACAAAGTGGTGCTGTGAAGGAAACACCTACATGTACTGCTTCCTGGAAAACTCTTCTTACTGTCTTACAGCTCTTCTTCTACGTCAGCAGTTTCTGACCACCACCACCCCTCCCCCCTCCCCCCCCCCCCCCTATTCCTACCGCCTCCTTACACCTCATTGCATTTCTTGTTCTCTGACCTGCCCGCTCCCCCCCCCCTTCCCCCTGACCCCCGCCACTCCCCTCCCCCCACCCCCTCCTCCTCCCAAACCTCTTCCTCAGAGAGAGAGAGGGAGAGAGAGAGGGGGGGAGAGAGAGAGGGGGAGAGAGAGAGGGAGAGAGAGGGGAGAGAGAGGGGGAGAGAGAGAGGGAGAGAGAGGGGGAGAGAGAGGGGGAGAGAGAGAGAGAGAATGGGAGACAGAGAAATAGGAGAGAGAGGGGGGTAGAAAGAGAGAGAGAAATGAGAGAGAGAGAGAGAGAGAGAGAGAGAGAGAGAGAATGGGAGGCAGACAGACAGAGAAACAGGAGAGAGAGACAGGGGGCGGGGGGTAGAGAGAGAGAGAGAAATGGGAGAGAGAGAGAGGGAGGGAGACAGAGGGGGAAAAGAGAGAGACGGAGGGAGAGAGAGAGACAGAAGGGGAGAGACAGAGAGGGGAGGGAGAGACAGAGGGGTAGATGGAGAGAGAGGGAGAGGGGGAGAGAGAGTGGGAGACAGACAGACAGAGGGAGAGACGGAGACGGAGGGGGGGGGGGAGAGAGAGAGACAGAGACAGAGACAGAGAGAGGTGGAGAGACGGAGACTAGTGAGAAGAAGGTGGGAGAGAGAGACAGACAGACGGACAGAGACAGAGACTGAGAGACAGAGACAGAGGGGGAGAGTAAGAAGAGGGAGAAGAATTTCACACAAGTGTGTGTGTGTGTGTGTGTGTGTGTGTGTGTGTGTGTGTGTGTGTGTGTGTGTCTGTGTGTCTGTGTGTCGGTCTGTGTGTCTGTGTGTGTGCGTGCGTGCGTCTATGTGTATGTGTGTGTGCGTGTGTGCGTGTGAATACACGGCTCAGTTGGTCGAGCGCTGAGCTGGCACAATCGAAATGTTGAGAGTTGGAATCACAGCCACTAATCATCGAACCAACCATTTTCGTCGACACTACCCATGTAATTTCGTGGTAACCTTCTGGTGATGTTAGTGTAGTGTTAGACAGGTCCCTTCTCACTGTCCATAACGTGTTGTTGTGGTGGTGTCAGTGTTAGACAGGTCCCTTCTCACTGTCCATAACGTGTTGTCGTTGTGGTGGTGTCAGTGTAGTGTTAGACAGGTCCCTTCTCACTGTCCATAACGTGTTGTCGTTGTGGTGGTGTCAGTGTAGGGTTAGACAGGTCCCTTCTCACTGTCCATAACGTGTTGTCGTTGTGGTGGTGTCAGTGTTAGACAGGTCCCTTCTCACTGTCCATAACGTGTTGTCGTTGTGGTGGTGTCAGTGTAGGGTTAGACAGGTCCCTTCTCACTGTCCATAACGTGTTGTCGTTGTGGTGGTGTCAGTGTAGGGTTAGACAGGTCCCTTATCACTGTCCATCTGAACGTGGAGTCCACAGTTCCAACTGAATGTCACTATGTGTTCAGATTGTTCTTTCCCAGCAGTTCAGAATCGGCAGGTCCGTCACAGTATATAGATATTTCTAGAAACCACCCAACTACTCACAAATTCACAAGCCTTATGAATACACAACGTAAATCCAAACTCATAAAACTTGCAATTTCTTTCCGTGTTATATCATTTTATCATCATTTTATTTTATTTGATACTTTTTTTTTTTTTTTTTGTACGCTTACAGTTGACTTTATCAAGTTTTTGCGCCTTATAAATATTATCATTATTAGTAGTAGTTCTTTCTTTCTATGTATTTATCTATTACTTATCTATTTATTTACTTATTTCTTCTTTTTTTTAATTCTTTTTTTCTTTTCTTTTTTCTTTTTCTTTCCTTTTTTTTGTTTTTTTTTGTTTGTTTGTTTTTTTGTTTTTTGTTTTTGTTTTTGTTTTGTTGTTGTTGTTGTTTTGTTATTTTCTTTTTCTTTTTTTTCTCAATGCCTGACAAAGCGCATTGGGTTACGCTGCTGGTCAGGCATCTGCTTGGCAGATGTGGTGTAGCGTATATGGATTTGTCCGAACGCAGTAACGCCTCCTTGAGCTACTGATACTAATACTGATAGTGATACTGATCATTGAACATTTCCCCCCAGAGATGTTGCATGAAACTAGAGGCTGCTATCGATGACCACAGTTCATTGCATTAGCTCAACTGTCTTGCTGCATAATATATTTACTATAATGATGTGTTTGCTGTGTGGGTAGTTTGTTATAGTTCTTCTGTTACAGAAACACTGATTTCCACTGCATGTCATTTGTATGCTTTGTCTCAGTCTAAACGCCCTTTCTGGGGCGAAAGTTTGAACCCCCCCCCCCCTCATTCCCACCCCCCCACCCCCCCGTGCTCCCCCTCCCCCCCCCCCCCCCCCCAAAAAAAAAAACAATTCTTCTTCTTCTTCCATTAATGCTCAGCGGTCATAAATTTGACCATTACTAGCATTTTATGCGTGCTTGGTAATTTTGTGTCTCCATAACCCACCGAACGCTGACATGGGTTACAGGATCTTTAACGTGCGTATTTGATCTTCTGCGTGCGTATACACACGAAGGGGGTCCAGGCACTAGCAGGTCTGTACATATATGTTGACCTGGGAGATCGGAAAAATCTCCACCCTTTACCCACCAGGCGCCGTTACTGTGATTCGAACCCGGGACCCTCAGATTGAAAGTCCAACGTCTAAACCACTTGGCTATTGCGCCCGTTCAAACAGTTCAAAACTATTCATACTGCTGGACCAAGGCAGGAGAAAGATCGCGGACCTTAAGAAGAAAGAAAAAAAAATCGTATAGCCTAACCATCTAGTTTCCTTCGTGAATTTCTACACCCTGAAATGGACAGCAGCTGGGGAGGTGTCATGAATAAACATGAGCCGGGTGGAGTGATATCCCTTTAACCGGAGCAAAACTGTCTGCGCAAATCTGATTGGCTGCTGGACAGGTGACACCATATTCAAATCGCTTCACACAGTGGCCTTCACAAAACAGGGTTTTGTTAAACTGATGCAGGTCTCATATTTGTGAGGCAAAGTTTTCTGCAAATGCTGTTTATTCGAGATTGTTTTTTTGTTTGGTTGTTTTGTTTTTCCGATGACGATTGGGTTATGCTTATCTATTGCGTTCAAGATGGTTATGGAAATTGATGCTGAATCTCTCTCTGTGTGTGTGTGTGTGTGTGTGTGTGTGTGTGTGTGTGTGTGTGTGTGTGTGTGTGTGTGTGTGTGTGTGTGTGTTTTGTTTTGTTTGTTTTTTTGTTGTTCGTTTGTTTGTTTTGTTGTTGTTGTTGTTTTGTTGGGTTTTTTTTGGGGGGGTGGGGTGGGGGAAGGGTTGGTTGTTGTTGTTTTTTTGTGGAAGTTTGTGAAGTAAAAAAAAAAAGGAAAAAAAGGGTGTTGCAGATTAATTTTTTGAAAATCAGAAATGGGTAATGTTTCTTTGGAATTGTATGTATATGTTCGTTCTTTAGTTTAAAGTCTTTTCACTGTAAGTGATATTAGACGAGGGTAGAAAAAAAATCGAGTGGGGGGAGGGGGAGGGGGAGGGGGGATTACTGTGTACGCATGCGAGTAAGTGAAAGTGTGTGTGTGTGTGTGTGTGTGTGTGTGTGTGTGTGTGTGTGTGTGTGTGTGTGTGTGTGTGTGTGTGTGTGTGTGTGTGTGTGTGTGTTACATATAGAAAATGATTGATTTAAGTTAAGTATGTATATGTGTATGTTTAATGGTGTTGTTGTTGTTTCTGCTGCTGTTGTTTTCTCCTAAAGTAAACAAATCTTATCAGAGACATCAGACTCGTAATGTTTTTGATTATTTATTATTATCATCCTCGGCTGACTTCTGTCCAAACGTGTATTATTGGTTCAAAATGGGAAAATTGGGGTCACGCATTCATACTGAGAAGGGCGAATTGTGTGTGTGTGTGTGTGTGTGTGTGTGTGTGAGAGAGAGAGAGAGAGAGAGAGAGAGAGACGTTCACAGCACAATAGTGGATTAAAACAAGTGCAGGTTACAAACTAAACAACCCGTCCGTTATTTAAAAATAATTTTGCATATATTAAAAAAAAAAAGGAAAGTAAATGCTAAATAGAAACTTTTTTAAGACCGCAGTTTGGGGGTCATTTGAATTCTCTAAGAGAGAGAGCCAGCTGTAGTGTCTGGTGAATGGCTACATTGACTTTCGTCACCTGCGGCTGTCGCGGCTAAGGTATGTTTGGTATAATTTTTACCCAGGACTCGCTCAAGTCGACCACCCTCGTACACAAACAGCAGACCACTAAAAATGAAATATATTTTTACATCTTTTATTCACGCATTCACACGATGCAGAGGCAGAAAGAGAACGGGACAAAATAATGTATGCCAGCTAGCCTACAGATAGAAAAGAGTGCTACACCCACCCAACTACCCCACTCTATACCACAACTCGGGGAGGAAACAAAAAACTTCCCAAAGTCAGTTTCAGTTTCAGTTTCAGTAGCTCAAGGAGGCGTCACTGCGTTCGGACAAAACCATATACGCTACACCACATCTGCCAAGCAGATGCCTGACCAGCAGCGTAACCCAACGCGTTTAGTCAGGCCTTGAGAAAAAAAAAAGAAAAAAAAGGTGAATAAATAATAGATAAGCTTACATAAATAAATAAATAATAATTATAATATAGAAAAAGGTCCCAAAGTCAAAAGGGTGATAAGGATGATGGATGACTATGAATTTAGAGATAAAAAAACAAAACAAGCAAAAACAAGAAACGAACAGAACAAACTATGCCCCTACAAAGTCCCCTCAACCCTCTCCCCTAACTCTCTCCATACGAACGGCGAAAGAGACGACGTTAACAGCGTTTCATCCCAATTACCATCATCAAAATATTGCAAGCGGAACGCTCTTATACTGAAGAGGTGAATGTTGACAAAAAATACCATAGTTCTGACGACGGAAGCTAAAGGCTGGGTCATTGAGACACCCACTGAACATCCGAGGGGTCTGTGTAGAGGAGAAGAGAGGACTGGCCGTACTGAGAGAGCTAAGACACAGCTGTGCGGTGGCACAGTCGGTTGGACGGCAGCTCAGGTTGGAGTCTGACGGGGCATGGTCCTCGGAGCGACTTCAGAACTCCAGACGTCAGCAGGACAATGAACTGTTCAAACAGCCGCAACACAAAATGTTCGCTAAAATTCCATTCACGATAGTGTTTGAATGGAGCTAAAGAAGAGGGCTATTTATTCGAGGGACGTCGAGACTTCAGCGGGGCTTACAATGGTACTACCGTATAATTATTTTATAAATGGACACAAGCTGTTGTCCCTCAGGTGGGTTACGTATTTTTACATATTTTAAAGGAGAGGGTCCTTTCCAGTTCCAGGTGATGCGGAACTGTTCCTCCACACTCATCATCTGATTGAAGAGAGGCCACAGGGTCGGAGGGATACTAGGGATCTTTTAGGAGTGCCTGAACGAACAGATGCCCCCTATCCGCGCTGCAGAGCGTCGAAGCTCGAGGCGACCAGACGCCGTGAAGTTCTGAAAAGTGAATGCCCTTGATGTCGGTCTGTCTGGTGAAATTTTACCTTCTCTTACTGAGACCTTGAAAGTGAGCCTGGCAAGGAGTGTGCTAAGCACGTGCAAGAGCTGAAATGACATCATAGCACGGATTGGAGGGGAGGAGAAGGAGCAGAGGGGGAAAAAAGAAAAGAAAAGAAAAGAAAACCAAAACGAGAAAACAACAACTAAAGTGAGATAAGTACATGTGTGATCACGTTCGTCACGATTCCTTGACACTGGTGGACAGGA
>NC_134908.1:22447181-22464681 GCF_041734735.1 Babylonia areolata
CCATGAGAAATTGATCAGAACTGAACTCAGTTTTGATGTTGTAATGAAAAATATATCTTGTGAAAAATGCGCTCATATGCACAAGGTATTTGCTGTGTCTGGCTTGTATGTTACGTCACAGTTCTATTTTGTCGTCATCCATGATGTGTTTATTACGTGTTTAGTGTACTCTAAAGCCCATTGTGGTGGAACATCAAATATAATTTCGTGAAATCTTGTTTGCCAATAGAAACACAACAGTGAGCAAACTTAAAATGTTTTGGGTTGTAAAGAGTTTTTCCGATTGGTGTCTTAGAATATGTTTTCTGACTTGGAATTCTCTGCCTATTGCTCTCAGACAAACAACTCATCTATCTGCCTTTAAAGTAAATCTTAAAACTTATCTCTTTATAAAAAAAAAACTTGTCATAACTCAAATAGTGCTGTTGTCCCAGGCCCATGGCAATGTGAGTGTGTGTGATGGGAGAGTGGAGAGAATGGGGGTGGGTAGATGGATGGTGGTGGTGTGGTTCGAAAGGGAGAATGACCCGATTTTCACCCCTTTTACCTTATCCAAAATTTTGTTTTACAATTTTTACAAATCTGTGGCATGCAGATTACAGTTATGTTCCTTTTTACATGTATGTATTTTAAGTGAAAATTGCTGTCATCTCAGCCGTTTAATCATGTGTATGTCTGTGCGTGTGTGTTAGTGTGAGTGTTGGAGTGTAACAGTTGTAGTATTAATAGTATGTTACTTTGTGAGTTTTATGCATTGTGTTTTTATAATGTTAATGATTCTGTTTTATGTTTCTACTACTTTTTACATGCTTTCTTGTTTCACTTTTGGTACTGGATTATAAAGCGCTTGGAGCTTGCTTATGCTTGTATTATAAATATTATTATTTTTTTATTATTATTTTGTTAATTTAAAGTTGTTCAGCATCCAAGACTATTATGGCTGTGTGTCTTATGCCAGCAAAGACATACGGATTAAGAAAAAGTGGCAAACCTTTGTTGATGATGTTAAACTGGAAAGAGGCCCCATCCCAGGGGTACGTACGATTGTTGATCGTTTAAGGTCTTGGAGTATGAAGGCTGTATTTAATTTAGTCATTCGACAAGAATTCAGTGCCAAGAACTGTGTTGTTTAAAGCATTAAACTTTTTATCTTTAGCTGTTATCAAGGCGAATCTCCAGAACTCCACAATAAGTACACAAAGTATTTGAATAACATTTAACAGAACTTTTTTTGTTTGTTTGTTTGTTTTTTTGTTGAAAAGAGTAGTTTGATGGGCAATATGTCATTTTAAAAAAAAAAATCAACGATTCTGTAGCAGCATGCTGGAAAAAGATATGTTTAAGTAAAACAACAAACAACTTTCGACAAATAATACCAGCTGGGATGTTGGAAGCCATTCTCAACAAAAACAGAAAACAGTATGCCCCTAGATAATAGATAACAGCAGACAGGCAATTAAGTTGATAAGAAAGTAAGACTGTTGTTTTTTTTTGGTGTGTGTGTGTTTTGGGGTTTTTTTTGTTTGTTTGGTTTTTGTTTATTGTTTTTTTGTTGTTGTTTTTTTATCTACTGTACAAAGGATTTTTTTTTTTTTTTTTTTTTTTTTTTTTTTTTTTATCACAAGAGATTTCTCTGTGTGAAATTCGGGCTGCTCTCCCCAGGGAGAGCACGTCGCTACACTGAGAGCGCCACCCATTTTTTTTGTATTTTTCCTGCGTGCAGTTTTTTATTTGTTTTTCCTATCCAAGTGGATTTTTCTACAGAATTTTGCCAGGAACAACTCTTTTGTTGCCGTGGGTTCTTTTACGTGCGCTAAGTGCGTGCTGCACACGGGACCTCGGTTTATCGTCTCATCCGAATGACTAGCGTCCAGACAACCACTCAAGGTCTAGTGGAGGGGGAGAAAATATCGGCGGCTGAGCCGTGATTCGAACCAGCGCGCTCAGATTCTCTCGCTTCCTAGGCAGACGCGTTACCTCTAGGCCATCACTCCGCTAATATAAAAGCTGGGGGAGGGGCGGAGGGAGGGGGGGGGGATAAAACAGATTAAAAAAACACCCACAATACAAGGAATACATGGCTTATTGTATCTGTAATCTCACCACCAGTACTGCAAAGTATGAGAGTGAAACAGTTAAGTAAGCATTGACAAAGCTCGCTGGTAGACTCAATATTACGAACATGGGATTAAACCTTTCTGCAAAACATCCATCTCATTTCAAACAGAAACTTCAATAACTAATTTCCATGATTTGATACGGTCACCTTATTGCAAGCCACTACCATACCACTCTTGTCATAGACTAAAAATATTGAAGAGAATAGCGAAACTGAGAATTCAAAAGCATTCTGGAGTGTTTGGTTTGGGGATTGTAACAAGTGTGATGTAATAAGCTGTTTTCCTTTTCAGTGATAGAACGTTAGTTTTGCTTGAATCTTTCACAGCTGCTAATTCCAGCTTCCACGTTTATTCCAGCTTCCTCTTTCGTCAATATTGATTGGTTGTCGTTTGTTCCAACTTCCTCTTTCGTCAATATTGATTGGCTGACGTTTATTCCAGCTTCCTCTTTTGTCGACGTTGATTGGTTGTCGTTTGTTCCAACTTCCTCTTCCGTCTATATTGATTGGCTGACGTTTATTCCAGCTTCCTCTTTTGTCGACGTTGATTGGTTGTCGTTTGTTCCAACTTCCTCTTTCGTCAATGTTGATTGGTTGCCGTTTGTTCCAACTTCCTCTTTCGTCTATATTGATTGGCTGACGTTTATTCCAGCTTCCTCTTTCGTCAACGTTGATTGGTTGTCGTTTGTTCCAACTTCCTCTTTCGTCTATATTGATTGGCTGACGTTTATTCCAACTTCCTCTTTCGTCGATTTCAATTGGCTGACGCTTATTCCAACTTCCTCTTTCGTCGATTTCAATTGGCTGACGCTTATTCCAACTTCCTCTTTCGTCGATTTCAATTGGCTGACGTTTGTTCCAACTTCCTCTAGAATCGATTCTGATTGGCTGTCTTTTGTTCCAGCTGCCTCTTTGGACGACGTTGATTGGTTTTTGACTGCTGTCACTGCTGGCTGGGTTCAGGTAGAAGAGTTCTTTCTGGATGTCTGAGAGCATTTCTTCGTCGTCTTTCCGGAGTTTGTGCGAGAGGATTTTGAGCAGATTGTGAATGAGTTGAGTCAGGTTACTGTGTCTTTTTCGTCTCCTGCCAGAGTCGCTGCCTGTCTTTATCCGTTTGTCTGGAGGCGGAAGTGACGTGGCCTTCCTGTGGACAGAATGGGAAATGAATCATCGTTTCTTGTCATGGGTACAAGTGTCGATAGAAAAAAAGGGAGAGAAATGAAATAGTTATATTGGGGGGGGATGTCACTCTGTTAATATGCTTTCCCCAGAAAGAGCAGCCTGAATTTGACACAGATGAAATTTGATTTGACAAACAGTAATATAACACAATACAATACGATACAACACAATACAACACAATACAATACAACGCAACGCAACGCAACGCAATACAAAACAACACAACACAACACAACACAATACAATACAATACAACACAACACAATACAATACATTGCAATGCAATGTAATGCAATTCAGTGCAGTTCAATGCAGCGCAATGTGGTGCAATGCAGTACAATGTATCTGAATGCCTAAGGCAGAATAGTGTAAACTGGAAACTGTATGGATGTCCTTCATTTCTTATACAGACTTCGGTCTGTATGTCTGTTTCTCTCCCTTTTTGTCTAATTCACCAAAAATTAACATTTTTTCATAACTGTTTAAATAACAGCACGCGCGCGCGCGCACACACACACACACACACACACACACACACACACACACACACACCTGCTGCTGTCTCTTGTCGTAAGTACTGTCACTTTCACTGGTGCCACCTGCTAAGTGATATAGATAAGTAACAAAGCAAAGAATTGTCTACACAATTTTGCCAGGAACAACCCTTTTGTTGCCGTGGGTTCTTTTACGTGCGCTAAGTGCATGCTGCACACGGGACCTCGGTTTATCGTCTCATCCGAATGACTTGCGTCCAGACCACCACTCAAGGTCTAATAATAATAATAATATTTTATTTTTATATAGCGCTATAATACAAGCATAAGCAAGCTCCAAGCGCTTTACAATCCAATACCTAAAGTGAAACAAGGAAGCATATAAAAAGTAGTAGAAACATAAAACAGAATCATTAATATTATAAAAACACAATGCATAAAACTCACAAAGTAACATACTATTAATACTACAACTGTTACACTCCAACTCTCACACTAACACACACGCACAGACTCACGCATGATTAAACGGCTGAGATGACAGCAATTTTCACTTAAAATACATACATGTAAAAAGAAACATAATTGTAATCTGCATGCCACAGATTTTGTAAAAATTGTAAAATAAAATTTTGGGTAGAAAAGGAAAAAAGGGGTATAAATCGGGTCATTCTCTCTTTCGAACCACACCACCACCATCCATCTACCCACCCCCATTCTCTCTACTCTCCCATCACACACACTCACATTGCCATGGGCCTCGGACAACAGCACTATTTGAGTTATGGCAAGTATTTTTTTTAAAGAGATAAGTTTTAAGATTTGCTTTTAAGGCAGATAGATGAGTTGTTTGTCTGAGAGCAATAGGCAGAGAATTCCAAGTTGTTGGGCCGAAGACGGAAAATGACCTCTTTCCACAGGAGTTAAGGAAGTATCGGGGAACAGTTAGCTGGGAGGAATCAAGAGATCTCAATGTTCTGTTTGGCAAGTACGGGTTAATAAGCTCAGAAAGATATGAGGGTGTGGTATCATAATTTAGGCACTGAAAGCATAGGCAGGCAATCTTATATTCAATTCTGGCTTGAACAGACAACCAATGAAGTGTCCGCAGGAGAGCAGTAGCGCTCTCTCTCTCCTTTTAAGGACGAGTCGAGCTGCACTATCTGTATTTTCTGGAGCTTGTAGAGTTTATCATTGGGAAGGCCAGCTAAGAGAGAATTACAATAATCTAGGCGGGATAAAAAGAAGGCAACAGCAAGTTTGTTGGCAGCATCAACAGACAGGAAGGGGCGGATTTTACTCATCTTACGAAGCTGAAAGTAAAGAACTTTACACAGGTGGTTCACATGAGTTTCCATCGTGAGGGATGAATCGAGGTAAAAACCAAGATTGCGGACAGAACTAGAAAAAGAAATTTCTATGTCAGAACAAATGATAGACGTCAACCATTGAGTCGGAACACAGCACACAACCTTCTGACCATAATGTCATGGTCTATCGTGTCAAATGCTGCAGAAAGGTCCAGCAGTGACAGAATGGATACCTTGCCTGCATCAGATGCTAGCAACAGGTCATTGACCACTCGTAATAAGGCCGTTTCCGTGCTGTTTCCCTTTCTGTACGCTGACTGAAATGGCTCCAGGAGACTGTGGATCTCAAGATGTTTCATAAGCTGGCCAAGCACAAATACGTTCTAAAACTTGAGACAGAAATGGGAGGTTTGATACTGGTCTATAGTTTTTCAGCTTTTCGGGATCAAGACTAGCTTTCTTCAAAAGGGGACACACCAAGGCATGCTTGAAGAACTGTGAAACAACACCTGAGGTCAAGGATATATTCATGATATTGGTTATAATAGGTAGTAATTCTTCTAAACATTGGTAAAATATATAATGTGGGATAGGATCGAGACTGCATGATTTCTTTGGCATCTTGAGGATGACATCTTTGACCTGTTCCTTGGTAACTGTCCGGACTGTAGTGAGGTTTAGTGAAGGGGGGAGAAAATATCGGCGGCTGAGCTAGCCGTGATTCGAACCAGCACGCTCAGATTCTTTCGCTTCCTCGGCGGACGCGTTACCTCTAGGCCATCACTCCACATTAGGCTGCTGCCAGGTGTCAGACTTGCAGATTTAGCGTGTAAGGATGTATTGACGCTTTACTGAGAAATGAAACTGAAACATAAGTTTCGTCTTCCATTCTTATAAAATTTGAGATAATTATGCATGCATGTTGATAATGAGTGGGAAAGCAAACACTTGGGTTTGTCTCTGTGCAATATACAGCGATATATACATACTTTTTTTTCAATCTTATTATACCTGGCTTTATTTCTATTACTACTCTTGTTACACTCATCACTTAGAGAATAATATGTGTGTGTGTGTGTGTGTGTGTGTGTGTGTGTGTGTGTATTTACATTCATTTATTCATTTGTTGTTCATTGTTCTTGTCATTCTGTTTCATGGTTTTTTATGTTGTTGTTGTTGTTTTTTCTTCTAAGTTCTATTTCATTTATTTATGTATTTGCTTACTTTTATTATTATTCTCAATTCTATATTTTGTTGTATTCGTTTATCATCTTACTTATTCAATGATTTGATGACTCATCCATTCATTTCTTGTTGTTGTTGTTGTTTTTTGTTTGTTTGTTTGTTGTTTTTTTGTTTGTTTTTTATGGGGCTTTTTTCTGTGTGTCTTCTCGTTTCTCTCTCTATTTCATTTATTTATGTATTTGCTTACTTTTTTCTATTTTTGTTGTATTCATTTATATTTTTCATATTTTTGGGTTGTTGTTTTTTCTTTTCTTTTATTTTCTATGAGTGTTGTTTTTCTCTCTCAAAAGCCTAAGCTCGTTGGGGTTACACTGGTAGCTGGGCAGGCATCTCCCGAACAGATGTGGTGTAGAGTATACGGATTTGTCCGAACGCTATGACTAGGCCCCCTCCTTGAGTGACTGAACTGAACAGAGAATTAAAAAATAAAATAAAATAAAATAAAATAAAAACAAAAAACGTCCATACTTACACCTCAGCTGCAATCCCAGTGGGCTGTCGTTCACACTCTGCCAGACACATCTCCGCCATTTTGTTGCAGCTGACGTCACCATCCGGGCACTGGCGCACGGTTTGCAGGCACGTTGATGGACAGTCCTTGGCGCATGCGCAGTAGTGACCGGAAGCCAGAAGGCCCAGCAGTATCAAGAAAGAGGGTGATATGAACGTAGCCATTGGGACTTCTGTTGATATCAGAGAACAGGTTTAATGAGTGGAAACACACACACACACACACACACACACACACACAACAAACAACAACAACAACAACAAGAATCCATTCGTGTTCTGCTGTTATCAGATATAAAACAGGTTTATTGTGAGAAAAACAACAACATTAGTGTTCTGTCCATATCAGATGGAAAACAGGACTGCTATGAGAAAGAACCTTGTGGTACTCTGTCGATTTCACATTTTAAAAAAAAATGGGGGGTTGGGGGTTGTGAGAAAAATAGTGTTCCACAGAAATCAAATTTAGAACTGGTTTATTGTGAGAAGAAAAAAGCCATTGGTGTTCAGTTGATATCAGGTATAAAACAGTTTTACTGCGAGGAAAAACAACACTGGACTCTGCTGAAATCAGATATAAAACAGGTTTATTATGAGAAAGGATCATTTGGTGTTCCGCCATTATCAAAATATAAAATAAGGTTATTGTGAGAGAACAAAAAGGTGTCAGAAAAAATGGTGTTCTGCTGATATAGAATATAAAAAAAATGCTTATTGTGAGAAAAAACCCATTGGTGTTCTGCTGATATAAAATAAACAACAACATACTTATTGTGAGAAAAAAGCTATTGGTGTTCTCTGATATAAAATAAACAACAACATGCTTATTGTGAGAAAAAACCCATTGGTGTTCTGCTGATATAAAATAAACAACAACATACTTATTGTGAGAAAAAAGCTATTGGTGTTCTCTGATATAAAATAAACAACAACATGCTTATTGTGAGAAAAAAGCTATTGGTGTTCTGCTGATATAAAATAAACAACAACATGCTTATTGTGAGAAAAAACCCATTGGTGTTCCGCTGATATAGAATATAAAAAAGCATGCTTATTATGAGAAAATACCCACTGGTGTTCCGCTGATATAGAATATAAAAAAATGCTTATTGTGAGAAAAAACCCATTGGTGTTCTGCTGATATAGAATATAAAAAAAACATGCTTATTATGAGAAAATACCCATTGGTGTACCGCTGATATAGAATATAAAAAAATGCTTATTGTGAGAAAAAACCCATTGATGTTCTGCTGATATCAGATATAAAACATTTTTATTGTGAGAAAGAATAGTTTGATGTTCTTCTGATATCATACATAAAACAAGTGTATTGTTGGGGGAAAAAAAACAACCCAATGTTGTTCTGTCGAAATCAGACGTAAAACAGATCTATTGTGAAAAAACAACAACAAAAAACCAATAATAAAAAAGAGAAATGTTGTTCTGCTGGTGTCAGTTGAAAAACAGTTTATCACGAGAAACAAAAATTGGTGTTCTGCTGATATCAGATATAAAACAGGTTTACTGTGAGAAAAAAAAATTGTTCTGTTGGTATCAGATACAAAACAAGTTTATTATGAGAAAGAACCATTTGATGATCCGCTCATATCAAATGTACAAAAGGTCTACTATGAAAAACAACAACAACAACAAACATTGGTGCTCTGCCGATGTCAAATATGAGATAGTTATATTGTGACAAAAAAACAACAACAACAACAACAACAAAAACCCGCAACATTTGTGTAGTACTGATATCATATATATAACAAGTTTATTATGAGAAAGAACCATTTGGTGTTCCACCCATACGAAATATACAATAGGTTTACTGTGAAAAAAGGTATTCTGGCGATATCAGATATAAAACAGGTTTATTGTGAGAAAAAACAAAACATTAGTGTTCTGCTGCTATCAGATATAAAACAGGGTTATTATGAGAAAACAACAACAACAAAAAATTGGTGTTCTGTCGATATCAGATATAAAACAGGTTTATTGTGAGAATAAACCTATTGGTGTTCTTTCGATATAAGATATAAAACATGTTGACTGTGAGAAAAGAAAAAAATTTGGTGCTCTGTTGAGATCAGATATAAAACAGGTTTATTGTGAGAAAAAACACAACCTCGCACTTCAAACAAAAAAGGAGAAGAAGGAGGAGGAGGTGGTGGTGGTGAGAGAGAAGAAGAAGAAGAAGAAGAAGAAAGAAAGAAAGAAAGAAAGAAATTACAGTTTGCATTTTCATGTGTCAAAGTGTGTGTGGACTCGTCTAAGTATGCTGTACCGCATCTGTTCTTTCTTTTTATGGAACACATTTCTCGTCTGCACATAAACCAAACGTCTACACATAAAATAAACCAAACGTCTACACATGAAACAAACCAAACGTCTACACATAAAATAAACCAAACGTCTACACATAAAATAAACCAAACGTCCACACATAAACCAAACGTCCACACTGGCTGGGATTCACTCACCTCCCACCCCCACCCCCTCCACCCCCAACCCCCCTACCTCCCGCCCCACCCCTCTTTCCAACCACGCTGGGTAAACCATGGTGCCTTGTGCTAATTCATTCATGATTCCTCCCGGTTATACAAGGCAGCGCAGCCATAAAGATTCTCTTCACCTGGGGGGTGGGGGGGGGGAAAGAGTTTTCTTGACCATTTACCTGGCGCTTTGATGATGCTGTGACAATAATGGGGGTAGTCATTACTCTCCCGGGGAATAAGGAACTAACTGCTAAATACCAGGAGCCAGTTGCATTTATTGCTGGGACGGAAGAGCCTAGTATGGTCGTAACCCCGCTACTAACTGTGTGCAGTATGGAACTGACCAATGGCGTAGTTCGGTCAACGTTGGCATTTAGTCACGTGTAACTGTCACAAAGTTAGAACCAAGCGTTGGGTTATGCTGCTGGTCAGGCATCTGCTTGGCAGATGTGGTGTAGCGTATATGGATTTGTCCGAACGCAGTGACGCCTCCTTCAGCTACTGAAACTGAAACTGAAACTGAACCATGAAGGTTTCTTCCGCAGAGTCCGCTGGATCCAGTCTTCACATGCTTGGGTAGACAAGCCCTAACTCACCGAGGGTTTGAGACCCGTCGGCTACCCTCACCTAGTTTAGCCAGCCTGTCAAAGCCGTTGCCCGGGGGTTGGGCGCTGCCGCATGCTAGCAGCTTCTAGGACCCATAGGTGAGAGCTGGGTGCCGGTGGGGACCAACAGAGGACGAACCACTCCCGGAAGAGCGTGACAAGCCCCCCCCCCTCTCCCCCCCCAGAGGTACTACCCCTCCCGTGCACCCCCTAACCCCCACAGTACAGTACAATACAATACAGTACAGTACAATACAATACAATACAATACAGTACAATACAATACAGTACAGTACAATACAATACAATACAGTACAATACAATACAATACAGTACAATACAGTACAGTACAGTACAGTACAATACAGTACAATACAGTACAATACAATACAATACAGTACAGTACAATACAATACAATACAGTACAGTACAGTACAATACAGTACAATACAGTACAATACAATACAATACAGTACAGTACAGTACAATACAGTACAATACAATACAGTACAATACAGTACAGTACAATACAATACAATACAGTACAATACAATACAGTACAATACAATACAATACAGTACAGTACAGTACAATACAATACAATACAGTACAGTACAGTACAATACAGTACAATACAGTACAATACAGTACAATACAATACAGTACAATACAATACAATACAGTACAATACAATACAATACAGTACAATACAATACAGAACAACACAATACAATACAGTACAATACAGTACAATGCAATACAGTACAGTACAATACAATACAACACAATACAATCGATATGGATCGCCATGGTAAATCATACGCTATGTCTAATGTCCATTACTTATCGTATCACATGTTCCGCGTCCAACGTGTTTGTATCGCATTTCAATACACGCTTTAATCATAGAAGTATACATTACTCTTTTTTTTTCTCAAGGCCTGACTAAGTGCGTTGGGTTACGCTGCTGGTCAGTCACCTGCTTGGCAGATGTGGTGTAGCGTATATGGATTTGTCTGAACGCAGTGACGCCTCCTTGAGCTAATGAAATTGAAACTGAACCATGAAGGTTTCTTCCGCAGAGTCCGCTAGATCCAATGTCCCATTTTTTATCGTGAGTTCATTTCGCAAGTTCCGCGTCCAACGTGTTTGTATCGTATTTCAATACACGCTTGAATCCTAGAAGTATACAGTACGAAGTTACACGCGCACCACAAACAAACCAAAGAACCTTTTTCTCTTTGAGGGAAAAAAAACAACAACAACAACAACAAAACAGGAATAAGCACAAATGGCTTGTTTTCATTCTGCCCTCATGAAAATGGAAAATATAGCAAACACTCAATACAAAAGCATATATGAATAAATTTCAGATTATGTCAAAAAACAAAACAAAAGATGAACGACATAAATACACGTGGGGGGAGGGTGGGGGGAGGGGGGTGGGGGGATTGTTTGTTTTTTGTTTGTTTTTGTTTGTTTTGGTTTTTTTAATCATGGTGTGATCTGGTTTTGGATGCATGTTTTGTTGTGGGGAGGCTGTTTGCCGTGTGTTCGTTCTTTAGTTTAGCGTCTTTTCACTGTTACTGATATTAGACGATAAAAAAAAAATTTAAAATTAAAAAAAAGAAGAAAAAAAAGGGGCTGGGAGAGGTAGGGAGAGGGGAAAGAGAAGTCAGAATAAAACAGAAAAGGTAGAAAACTACTAAGAAATGCATAACCAACATGAAATTAGCTCTAACAGTAACAATTCAATAATAATGATAATAACTAAAACCATTAACGTGATTATGAAGTACATTAAAGGAATGTTGAAATAGGGCGATGAACTAATGCCTTTGAAAGTTCTACTAAAAGTAACTTCGTTAGAAATAACTTCCCCAAAATCATCTGCAGAATAGTTACTCTAGTTTGCCGTGTGTGGGGGAGGGGGGGAGGAGGGGGGCGGAGGGGGCCTGGGGGGGGGCGGACGGGGTGGGGGGGGGGGGGTGTCCGTGCGTTCGTGTGCCTGGGTGCGTGTTGCAGGGATGTGTTTTGTGGAGGTCGTCACAGGTGGATGGGGGTGGGTAGTTTTCCAACGTTCAGTTGCGTGAGTTTTTCACGTGCGTCCGTGTGTGCGAGGGGGTGGGGGTAGGGGGTAGGGAGGGGCTGGGTGTGGAGGAGAGTTTTGATGGGGGAGGGCGGGGAGACGGGGGGAATGAAATGTGATGTGAAGCGCTTTGAGCAGTATTTTTTTTGGAGAGAAATACGCTATGTAAATATCCATTATCATTATTATTACTATTATCATTATCATCATTATCATTATTATTATAAATATTACTTGATAAGAAAATATTACTCGATAGGAAAAACAAAAATTCACGCAGGAAAAAATACCAAAAAAAATGGGTGGCGCTGTAGTGTAACGATGCGCTCTCCCTGGAGGAGAGCAGCCCGAATTTTACACAAAGAAATCTGTTGTGATACAATGAAATACAAATACAAATACTTAGATTAGAAAGAGAAAGAAGAAAGAGACAGACAGAAAGACAGACGGAAGATGAACATACGGGTATTTCCTGCCCTCAGGGGAAATAAGCCAAAGGTCAAAGGAAAAAGAACAAAGAAAAAGCATCACATGAAAAGACGAATGCAATTACTGAAACAGACAGGACACACACACACACACACACACACACACACACACACACACACACACACACACACACACACACACACACACACACACACACACACACACACACACACACACACACACACACACACACACACACACGCACACACACACACACACACACACACACACACACACACACACAAAATACCAAAAAATGGGTGGCGCTGTAGTGTCTTATGAACTTTAAGGTTTTATGACAATAAAAAGTATTCTATTCTATTCTATTCTATTCACACACACACACACACACACACACACACACACACACACAAGAAAAAAGAAACACACAAACAAATGAACAACTAGATAGATAGACCAGCTTCAAACGAACAAAGAAAATATCAAGGTCTTCATCTTACCAATAATGCTTCACAAACAAGCACACAGAAACACAAATACCATTGAACCAAACACACAGTAATACAGCCATCATTACACTACAGTCAAATATCGACTTTTTTTTCTCTCCGACTATATCTCTCCTTTTATTGTCTGCTACGTGTATCATCACTTGTGGGTCACCAAAAAAAGTGTTCTTGGATTTCTGTGATTACCCGTTGCTATGGAAACAAATCAAAATGGCCGCCAAACAATGTATAAAAGAAATCGGGTTTGTGGTCCATGTGGTGCGTGCAAGCACTTTTTGTTATGTGGCCTTGATACATAATGACATTATCTTCATTTTCACGTGAGATTGTGTTGGTTCTTCAATTATTGTACTTTTTATGAATTTTTGAAATTTTAGGCATTGCGAAATCCTCGAAATTTACAATGGGTAAAAAGATTGGAACTGCTATGAATTAAAACCCAGAGAATATATTCATACATACTCGTGACAAAACTTCAATAATATGTCATAAAACACTCATGCAAAGTCTCATGGTTGTAGGTTTACTCATCATTGAGCAAGTCTAAGGTATGTTGTCAAGGCCAGAAACTTGACGACTTGCATCGAAATTGAACAAAAAAAAATTATTAATAAACACTTTCGTGATTCAGCAAGCAATCTTTATTGGCAATTTTTTCATTGTTAAAGACATCTGTACAGTAGAAAAACTTATGCATATGATAGAAAAGATGTTCAAGAATCAAAATCCATCAAAAACCCAAATCATGAAAAATCATCATTTTGGTCTCTTTTGCACTGCCGTGTCCACCCTAAAAACACACACACACAAAACCAGAACAATGGAAACAAAAGAAGCAATGAACATCACTGTCAAAAGGAAGAAGAAGAATAAAACTCACGCCAACAAAAAGAAAACTAAAATATCTTACTAGAAAAACCCACCAAATACACACACACAGACACAGGTATCTTTCAAAAGAAAAAAAAACACCAAATAAACACACACAGACACGGCTATCTTTAAATAATAAATAAATAAATAAAAAACACCAAATAAACACACACAGACACAGGTATCTTTCAAAAAAATGAACAAATAAATAAAATAAAAAATAAACACACAGAGACACGGGTATCTTTCAAAACAGTGGCTGGTGACAATTAATGCCAAAAAGACCACTTACACTGTTTTCAACCTCTCACCCAAAGAACAGAAGGCCAACCTGCGCATCAATGGACAAACTCTGCTTGCTGAGAACAGCCCCACGTACCTGGTAGTCACTTTTGACAAACGCCTGACGTAGAAGACACAAGCAGAGATAGCAGAATCAAGAGCAAAAGTACGACTTGCCCTCATGAAGAAGCTGGCAGGAACAACATGGGGCGCAGACAACACGACCTTCAGGAGGCTGTACACTGGTAGAGTCAGGCCAGTGCTGGAGTATGGCATGACTACATGGGGCACTACGGCCAAGTCCAACTTTGAACGGTCAGCAAGGTTCAGAATCAAGCTACCCGTATCATCACAGGGGCCATGAGGTCTACACCAATTCAGGAGCTTGAAACCATCACAGAGCTCCAGCCCCTTGAGGACCGCAGAGACGCCAAACTCTTGACCAAGGCTGCCAAGTTCAAGAGGTTGCAAGGCCACCCCATGCAGGACAGACTGTCCCAGCCAACAAAAGGACGGCTGAAGAGAGGGAGCTTCATACACCAGAGCAGGATCCTAGAACGGCAACATCAAGATATCCTTGACCATGCCCCTAAAGTGATACCCCGGTGTCCTGCCGTCCCTGCCTGGAGCGAAGGAACCTCTCCCCTCATCCAGTGCAGCATCCCTGGTGTTGGCCCCAAAGATTCCCAAAGCGGCCCTGAAAAAAGTCCCTCACCCTTGAACACCTCTACACCCAGTTCCCCAAAGAGTTCTGGACTAATGTCTACACTGACGGCTCTGCGGCAGATGCCATTCGGAACGGAGGGGCAGGAGTCTATGTTCAGTATCCAGGAGGCAGAGAAGAAAAGATCTGCCTCGCTACCGGCCTGTACTCCACCAATTACAGAGCCGAAGCAGAGGCCTTGAAAACAGCAGCAGCCCACATCGAGGTCAGCCCCTACGCCAGCCACCGACACCCTGTCCATTTTGCAGGCCCTTTGGTCCAACAGAGATCCAGAACTCAACGATCTGTCCTCCTCTCTCGCCTCCCTCTGCACAAGTCACGCAGCCACCCTGCAGTGGATTCCCTCCCACTGCAACGTGCTTGGCAACGAGACTGCTGACTCCCTGGCAAAGGAAGGCACTACGAAAGAGCAGATGGACAGGTCTACCAACTACTCTGAATCCAGGACCATCATTAAGGCCAAGCTGCAGAACAAGTGGAAGCAGCAGCATCCATGTCACAACAGAGCAGACCCGTACTACCTGCTGACTCGTCGAGAGCAGGTATCCATTTTCAGGCTAAGGACAGGCCACAACCGCCTGAAACACTACCTATACACGAAACTCCGTATCGGCGACACAGAGCAGTGCCCCTGCAGAACAGACAGCCAGACAACAGAATATCTGCTGCAGTCCTGTCCGCTCCACCAAGCGCTCCGAGAGAAAACCTAGCCCGACCCAATCCCAGCGGCCCGGAAGCTCTACAGAGGACTGGAGGACCTGCGACGTACTGCCGCCTTCGTCGAGGAGACGGGGGAATCCATCTGATAAATGACGAACGAGACAACATAGGCAACAGCAAACACACACAGACACGGGTATCTTTAGAAAAAAAAACCCACCAAATAAACACACAGAAACTTTGCTATAAAAGACACAGAAACAGAGGGGAAAAGAAACAAAAGTAGTGATGGATATTTCTCTCTCACTTTTTTTCTTTTTTTATCACAACAGATTTCTCTGTGTGAAATTCGGACTGCTCTCCCCAGGGACAGCGCGTCGCTACACTGAGAGCGCCACCCATTTTGGGGGTATTTTTTCCTGCATGTAGTTTTATTTGTTTTTCCTATCGAAGTGGATTTTTCTTACAGAATTTTTCCCAGGAACAACCCTTTTGTTGCCGCGGGTTCTTTTACGTGCGCTGAGTGCATGCTGCACACGGGATCTCGGTTTATCGTCTCATCCGAATGACTAGCGTGTAGACCACCACTCAAAGTGTAGTGGAGGGGGAGAAAATATCGGCGGCTGAGCCGTGATTCGAACCAGCGCGCTCAGATTCTCTCGCTTCCTAGGCGGACGTGTTACCTCTAGGCCTCACTCCACACATGTTTATCATGTCTAAATGAACAATACAAGGGAAACAAACTCTCACACGAAAACGAGAAAAGGGAAGACAAACACTTCATCTTGCCAAGTAAACCCTTCAAACAACCCCACACAGAAACACTGCCATCATGATAAACCCTACAAACAATCAAAAGAAAGCAACAAAAAGAAGCCAAAAGGAACGGGCGCAATAGCCGAGTGGTTAAAGCGTTGGACTTTCAATCTGAGGGTCCCGGATTCGAATCACGTTGACGGCGCCTGGTGGGTAAAGGGTGAAGATTTTTTTTCCCGATCTCCCAGGTCAACATATGTGCAGACCTGCTAGTGCCTGAACCCCCATCGTACGTGTAGAAGATCAAATCCGCACACGTTAAAGATCCTGTAATCCATGTCAGCGTTCGGTGAGTTATGGAAACAAGAACATACCCAGCATGCACGCCCCCGAAAGCGGTGTATGGCTGCCTACATGGCGGGGTAAAAACGGTCATACACGTAAAAGCCCACTCGTGTACATACGAGTGAACGTAGGAGTTGCGGCCCACGAACGAAGAAGAAGAAGAAGCCAAGAACCTCCACGTAAAATTAACAAAATAAATAAATAAATAAATAAATAAACTCACACACGAGCAAAGAAAAGACAGAGACATCATCTTACCAACAAAACAAACACCCAGAAACACAGCTATCGTTAAAAAAGAAAAAAACACCTGTAGGCACTAGCGAAAATAACAACAACAGCAACAAGAAGCGAAAAGCCTCCATGTAGAAGTAACAAACAAACAACAACAAAAAAACTCTCAAAGAAAATACAAAGACATCATCTTACCAAGAAGACAAACACACAGAAACACAGCTATCATAAAAAATAACCCACCCCCCAACCTCTACACACACACACACACACACACACACACAAAACAACGAACTACAAAACACTAACGACATGAACAACAAAAAAAAACCACAAAGCCAAAGAACCTCCATGTAAAATCAACAATCAAACAAACGCTGACACAAAACAAAGAAAAAGACAAAGAGGCATCCACTTACCCAAAATGCGCCACTCCCTCGTTCACGGAAAAGCATTCACCTCCCCTAAACAGAGCCTCACACGGATTGCCGGCCATTTAACTCTCGCGAAGACACGTCACGTGAGACCCAATGCGCATGCGCATCTCTTCTCCTCCCCCCTCCCGCCTCGCTGCCATCCCTCCCTATCACAGCAGCCAATCAAAAGCTGCGTACG
>NC_134908.1:22477181-22479681 GCF_041734735.1 Babylonia areolata
AACAACAACAACAACACAACAACAACAACAATAACAACAACACGACAACAACAACCACAACAACAACAACAACAACAACAATAACAACAGCACGACATCAACAACACAACAACAACAACACGACAACAACAACAACAATAAAACTGGCGATGTTCATCAACTTTTATATTTTATATTTATGTATGTGTATCAGCGTCAAAATACACCCCACCAATGCGTTTTACCTAGGGGTCATTCTCAACTGACCTCGACAACCCTTTCGTTGCCGTGGGTTCTTTTACGTGCGCTAGGTGCCTGCTGCACACGAAACCTCGCTTTATCGACTCACCCGAATGACTAGCCTCCAGACTATCAAACACTCAAGGTCTAGGGGAGGGGAGGGAGAAAATACTGGCGACTGTGACGGGATTCGAACCCGGGCGCTCAGATTCTCTCGCTTCCTAGTCGGACGCGTTACCACTAGGCCACCACTCCACGCAGGCTGAGCGAAGCAAACATGGAAAAGGAAGGGGGGTGAAACTTTTATAACTGGATCTTAATGTTCTGTGCGGTTCATATGTTTCCAATACAGAGGAGAGATACAATGGAAGAGACTTGTCGAGATGTTTGAAGGCGAGTGTTGCTAACTTATAGTGAATGCGGGACTCAATTGGAAGCCAGTGTAACATGATCAGATTTCGTTTTGGCGAGAATCAGTCGTACAGCCTTGGTCAGACATCTGTCTAGCACGATGTGGAGTCACTGGTGTCACTGTGGTGTCACTGGTGTCACTGTGGTGTCACTGTGGTGTCACTGGTGTCACTGTGGTGTCACTGGTGTCACTGTGGTGTCACTGGTGTCACTGTGGTGTCACTGTGGTGTCACTGGTGTCACTGTGGTGTCACTGGTGTCACTGTGGTGTCACTGGTGTCACTGGTGTCACTGTGGTGTCACTGGTGTCACTGGTGTCACTGGTGTCACTGGTGTCACTGGTGTCACTGGTGTCACTGTGGTGTCACTGTGGTGTCACTGTGGTGTCACTGGTGTCACTGTGGTGTCACTGTGGCGTCACTGGTGTCACTGGTGTCACTGGTGTCACTGGTGTCACTGTGGTGTCACTGTGGTGTCACTGTGGTGTCACTGTGGTGTCACTGGTGTCACTGTGGTGTCACTGTGGCGTCACTGGTGTCACTGGTGTCACTGGTGTCACTGTGGTGTCACTGTGGTGTCACTGGTGTCACTGTGGTGTCACTGTGGTGTCACTGGTGTCACTGGTGTCACTGGTGTCACTGTGGTGTCACTGTGGTGTCACTGGTGTCACTGTGGTGTCACTGTGGCGTCACTGGTGTCACTGGTGTCACTGTGGTGTCACTGTGGTGTCACTGGTGTCACTGTGGTGTCACTGTGGCGTCACTGGTGTCACTGGTGTCACTGTGGTGTCACTGTGGTGTCACTGGTGTCACTGTGGTGTCACTGTGGCGTCACTGGTGTCACTGGTGTCACTGTGGTGTCACTGTGGTGTCACTGGTGTCACTGGTGTCACTGTGGTGTCACTGGTGTCACTGTGGTGTCACTGGTGTCACTGTGGTGTCACTGTGTGTCACTGTGGTGTCACTGTGGTGTCACTGGTGTCACTGTGGTGTCACTGTGGTGTCACTGTGGTGTCACTGGTGTCACTGGTGTCACTGTGGTGTCACTGTGGTGTCACTGGTGTCACTGGTGTCACTGTGGTGTCACTGGTGTCACTGTGGTGTCACTGGTGTCACTGGTGTCACTGTGGTGTCACTGGTGTCACTGGTGTCACTGTGGTGTCACTGTGGTGTCACTGGTGTCACTGGTGTCACTGGTGTCACTGTGGTGTCACTGTGGTGTCACTGGTGTCACTGGTGTCACTGTGGTGTCACTGGTGTCACTGTGGTGTCACTGTGGTGTCACTGGTGTCACTGTGGTGTCACTGGTGTCACTGTGGTGTCACTGTGGTGTCACTGGTGTCACTGTGGTGTCACTGTGGTGTCACTGGTGTCACTGTGGTGTCACTGTGGTGTCACTGGTGTCACTGGTGTCACTGTGGTGTCACTGTGGTGTCACTGGTGTCACTGGTGTCACTGTGGTGTCACTGGTGTCACTGGTGTCACTGTGGTGTCACTGGTGTCACTGTGGTGTCACTGGTGTCACTGGTGTCACTGTGGTGTCACTGGTGTCACTGTGGTGTCACTGGTGTCACTGTGGTGTCACTGGTGTCACTGTGGTGTCACTGGTGTCACTGTTGTGTCACTGGTGTGTATGGATTTCATCCCAACGCGGTAACGCCTCTTTGAGAAACTGAAACTGAAACTGAAACCGAGAATGACTACAACATTATCCATCACAACAGGAGCTACAATCCAACGGTAGGGGGCAGAGTCAGTTCTGACCAGCTGAACTTCACCCGACAGGCGCAATAGCTGAGTGGTTATTAAAGCGTTGGACTTTCAGTTTGAAGGTCCAGGGTTCGCATCTCGGTAACGCCACCTGGCGGGTA
>NC_134908.1:22482181-22489681 GCF_041734735.1 Babylonia areolata
GCGCGCGCGTGTGTGTGTGTGTGTGTGTGTGTGTGTGTGTGTGTGTGTGTGTGTGTGTGTGTGTGTATGAGTGTGTGTGTGAGTGAGTGCGAGTGTGTGTGTGTGTGTATGTGTGTGCATGTATGTGTGTGTATGCGTGTGTGTGTGTGCGCGCGCGCGTGCGCGCGTGTATGCGTGCGTGCATGAAATCGGTCAAAGTCCTAAAAACCTACCAGTTCATGTCCGTAGCAATTGGCAGTCCACAAAGACAGAAAGAAACCTGTCCCAGTCCAGACTCGAACCATAAACCCTTGTCGACGTAAGTGCCAATTTTCCGACGAAAGCCGTCGAAAAGTCGAGAACTGCCACAACTGTCAACGTAAATGATCAGGTCGCCTGCTAAAATGGCTATAAAGGGCCGTAACTCACAATCACCGCTTCTTGCTTCCCTTTTCAAATATGAATGCCAAGTCAGCAGCACCAGTCTACGCTAAACGGATTATGTTCCGAGAAGTTATGAATAGACATGAGAAGGTAATTATGTTATGTCATGTTTCCCTCGATGTATTACCGCTAGGGTTTTCAAATGTCGTTTCAGTAAAACAAGGTTCTGAGGGCTGGTATAGATTTATGGAGGATTGAAGCAGGTACAAGAGAGTAGCCGAGTGGCTAAAGCTTTGGACTTTCAATCTGAGGATCCGGGGTTCGAATCTTGGTGTCGCCTGGTGGGTAAAGGGTGGAGATTTTTCCCATCTCGCAGGTCAACATACGAGTATGTGCAGACCTGCCATTGCCTGAACCCCTTTTCGTGTGTATATGCACGCAGATCAAATACGCACGTTAAAGATCCTGTAATCCATGTCAGCGTTCGGTGGGTTATGGAAACAAGAACATACTCAGCATGCACACCCCCGAAAACGCAGTATGGCTGCCTGCATGGTGGGTTTAAATAAACAAAAACGGTCATACACGTAAAATATTACATGTTTGTTTGAGTGTGTATGTGTGCGTGCCTGAAATATGATTGAACGACACAGGAAACGAATGATGAGCGCCCAATGGCAGCCGTCAGTCGGATACCCAGGTAGACAGCCTGTTGAGTAAATGACCCCGTGTTTGTAAAGCGCTTAGAGCTTGGTCTCCGACCGAGGACAGGCGATATATAAGTATCCATATCAATCTGTGTGTGTGTGTGTGTGTGTGTGTGTGTGTTTAGGAAAAGGTGGGAGGGGGTGGGAGTGTTGTTTATAATGTGTTCCTTACTTGTTTAGTTAAAACGATTTAATCCTTTTTTTTTTCTTTTCTTTTTTTCTTTTTTTGGAAATAAAGAAAAGAAAGATAAATAAATAAATTTGAGCATACAGAACTTTTTAGTTTGGCCAAAACGAGGAGGTTAGAAGAAGAAAAAAATAACGTCTTGGCCCTTGTTGCGGAAAAGGACAAAGCGATTGAAAAGGAGATGAGGAGGTGGGGGGGGGGGGGGTTGTGGGCCGGGGGGGGGGGGGAGGGGGGAGGGGAGGGAAGGGGGAGGCAACTTTGTTTTACGTTTCTAATTGGGTGAAATTTCAGTCTCAAGGAAATGATACTGTGAGAGAGAGAGAGAGAGAGAGAGAGAGAGAGAGAGACAGAAGAACAGAAGAGTGAGAGACTAAGAGAGAGACAGAGAAAGATAGAGAGATGGAGAGAGAGAGTGGGGGAAGAGAGAAAGAGAGTTGGAGAGAAAGGTTGAGAAAGAGAGAGCGAGAGAGAGACAGACAGACCGAGAGAAAGAGAGAGATACATCAGGAAAGAGAGAAGGGGAGAGATGGAGAGAAAAAGAGAGAGAGGGCAGGGAGGGAGAGAGAGAGAGAAAGAGAGAGAGAGACAAAAAGAAACAGAGAGAGATGGAGAGAGAGAGAGGAAGAGAAAGAGAGAAGGGGAAGAAGAAAGAAAGAAAGAGAGGAGAGAAAGAAACACAGAGAGAGAGAGGAGAGACACAAAGAGACAGACAAAGAAAGAGAGAGGGGGATAGAGAGAGAGCGAGAGCGAGAGAGAGAGAGAGAGAGAGAAGCGGGATCGGGAGAGATGGAGAGAAAAAGAGGGAGAGGGCAGGGAGGGAGAGAGAGAGAGAGACAAAAAGAAACAGAGAGAGATGGAGAGAGAGAGAGGAAGAGAGAGAGAGAAGGGGAAGAAAAAAGAAAGAAAGAAAGAGAGGAGAGAGAGAAAAACAGAGATATGACAGACACAAAGAGAGAGAGACAGAGAAAGAGAGAGGGAGAGAGAGGGGGGGGCACAGAGAGAGAACGAGAGAGAGACGGGGGAAGAGAGACAGACAGACAGAGGCATATATATATATATGGAAAGAGAGAGCGAGAGACAAACAGAGAGAGATGGCGAGAAAAAGAGAGACATGGAGAGAGAAACAGAGAGACAGACAGACAGACACAGAGAGAAAACACTTCATAGAAACGTGGCATAAATACCGCTCAATCGGACACTCGATTAAAAAACTGTTGCCTTTTTTTTTTCTTTTTTTTTTCTTTTTCTTTTTTACATGAACAGAATCCTTGGAAACGGAGGAATCTGTGAAAGCAGTGATACATTATCTTGCTCTGTTGGAATATCCTACCATAGCAGTGATACATTATCTTGCTCTGTTGTTATATCCTACCATAGCAGTGATACATTATCTTGCTCTGTTGGAATATCCTACCATAGCAGTGATACATTATCTTGCTCTGTTGGAATATCCTACCATAGCAGTGATACATTATCTTGCTCTGTTGTTATATCCTACCATAGCAGTGATACATTATCTTGCTCTGTTGGAATATCCTACCATAGCAGTGATACATTATCTTGCTCTGTTGGAATATCCTACCATAGCAGTGATACATTACCTTGCTCTGTTGTTATATCCTACCATAGCAGTGAAACATTATCTTGCTCTGTTGGAATATCCTACCATAGCAGTGATACATTATCTTGCTCTGTTGGAATATCCTACCATAGCAGTGATACATTATCTTGCTCTGTTGGAATATCCTACCATAGCAGTGATACATTATCTTGCTCTGTTGTTATATCCTACCATAGCAGTGATACATTATCTTGCTCTGTTGGAATATCCTACCATAGCAGTGATACATTATCTTGCTCTGTTGTTATATCCTACCATAGCAGTGATACATTATCTTGCTCTGTTGGAATATCCTACCATAGCAGTGATACATTATCTTGTTCTGTTGGAATATCCTACCATAGCAGTGATACATTATCTTGCTCTGTTGTTATATCCTACCATAGCAGTGATACATTATCTTGCTCTGTTGGAATATCCTACCATAGCAGTGATACATTATCTTGCTCTGTTGGAATATCCTACCATAGCAGTGATACATTATCTTGCTCTGTTGGAATATCCTACCATAGCAGTGATACATTATCTTGCTCTGTTGTTATATCCTACCATAGCAGTGATACATTATCTTGCTCTGTTGGAATATCCTACCATAGCAGTGATACATTATCTTGTTCTGTTGGAATATCCTACCATAGCAGTGATACATTATCTTGCTCTGTTGTTATATCCTACCATAGCAGTGATACATTATCTTGCTCTGTTGGAATATCCTACCATAGCAGTGATACATTATCTTGCTCTGTTGGAATATCCTACCATAGCAGTGATACATTATCTTGCTCTGTTGGATTATCCTACCATAGCAGTGATACATTATCTTGCTCTGTTGGAATATCCTACCATAGCAGTGATACATTATCTTGCTCTGTTGGAATATCCTACCATAGCAGTGATACATTATCTTGCTCTGTTGGAATATCCTACCATAGCAGTGATACATTATCTTGCTCTGTTGTTATATCCTACCATAGCAGTGATACATTATCTTGCTCTGTTGGAATATCCTACCATAGCAGTGATACATTATCTTGCTCTGTTGTTATATCCTGCCATAGCAGTGATACATTATCTTGCTCTGTTGGAATATCCTACCATAGCAGTGATACATTATCTTGCTCTGTTGTTATATCCTACCATAGCAGTGATACATTATCTTGCTCTGTTGTTATATCCTACCATAGCAGTGATACATTATCTTGCTCTGTTGGAATATCCTACCATAGCAGTGATACATTATCTTGCTCTGTTGTTATATCCTGCCATAGCAGTGATACATTATCTTGCTCTGTTGGAATATCCTACCATAGCAGTGATACATTATCTTGCTCTGTTGTTATATCCTACCATAGCAGTGATACATTATCTTGCTCTGTTGGAATATCCTACCATAGCAGTGATACATTATCTTGCTCTGTTGTTATATCCTACCATAGCAGTGATACATTACCTTGTTCTGTTGGAATATCCTACCATAGCAGTGATACATTATCTTGCTCTGTTGTTATATCCTACCATAGCAGTGATACATTATCTTGCTCTGTTGTTATGTCCTACCATAGCAGTGATACATTACCTTGTTCTGTTGGAATATCCTACCATAGCAGTGATACATTATCTTGCTCTGTTGGAATATCCTACCATAGCAGTGATACATTATCTTGTTCTGTTGGAATATCCTACCATAGCAGTGATACATTATCTTGCTCTGTTGGAATATCCTACCATAGCAGTGATACATTATCTTGCTCTGTTGGAATATCCTACCATAGCAGTGATACATTATCTTGCTCTGTTGTTATATCCTACCATAGCAGTGATACATGATCTTGCTCTGTTGGAATATCCTACCATAGCAGTGATACATTATCTTGCTCTGTTGGAATATCCTACCATAGCAGTGATACATTACCTTGTTCTGTTGTTATATCCTACCATAGCAGTGATACATTATCTTGCTCTGTTGTTATATCCTACCATAGCAGTGATACATTATCTTGCTCTGTTGTTATATCCTACCATAGCAGTGATACATTATCTTGCTCTGTTGGAATATCCTACCATAGCAGTGATACATTATCTTGTTCTGTTGTTATATCCTACCATAGCAGTGATACATTATCTTGCTCTGTTGGAATATCCTACCATAGCAGTGATACATTATCTTGCTCTGTTGGAATATCCTACCATAGCAGTGATACATTATCTTGCTCTGTTGGAATATCCTACCATAGCAGTGATACATTATCTTGCTCTGTTGTTATATCCTACCATAGCAGTGATACATTATCTTGCTCTGTTGGAATATCCTACCATAGCAGTGATACATTATCTTGCTCTGTTGGAATATCCTACCATAGCAGTGATACATTATTTTGCTCTGTTGTTATATCCTACCATAGCAGTGATACATTATCTTGCTCTGTTGGAATATCCTACCATAGCAGTGATACATTATCTTGCTCTGTTGTTATATCCTACCATAGCAGTGATACATTATCTTGCTCTGTTGGAATATCCTACCATAGCAGTGATACATTATCTTGTTCTGTTGTTATATCCTACCATAGCAGTGAAACATTATCTTGCTCTGTTGGAATATCCTACCATAGCAGTGATACATTATCTTGCTCTGTTGGAATATCCTACCATAGCAGTGATACATTATCTTGCTCTGTTGGAATATCCTACCATAGCAGTGATACATTATCTTGCTCTGTTGTTATATCCTACCATAGCAGTGATACATTATCTTGCTCTGTTGGAATATCCTACCATAGCAGTGATACATTATCTTGCTCTGTTGGAATATCCTACCATAGCAGTGATACATTATCTTGCTCTGTTGTTATATCCTACCATAGCAGTGATACATTATCTTGCTCTGTTGGAATATCCTACCATAGCAGTGATACATTATCTTGCTCTGTTGTTATATCCTACCATAGCAGTGATACATTATCTTGTTCTGTTGTTATATCCTACCATAGCAGTGATACATTATCTTGCTCTGTTGTTATATCCTACCATAGCAGTGATACATTATCTTGTTCTGTTGGAATATCCTACCATAGCAGTGATACATTATCTTGCTCTGTTGTTATATCCTACCATTACTGACGACAGGTTATTCGAACACATAGAGAGTTTCGTATCTAAAATGTCGTCGTTTTTTTTGAAAATGACACAGGGTATGAATTTAATATCGGACATGAAAGTTATGAGAGAGGAGGAATAATTTGGTTTCACAGATCTCTTGTTACCCACACTGGGTGATTGGGAATATTTTCTTGACGTATTCATTTTCATCTTTGAATGTTATCGGTTAAAAAAAAAAAGGTGTTTTTTTTTTTTAAATGAGAAAAGATTATGTGAAAGATAGACGTCACAACAATATCAACAAGAACTGGGCAATGAGAATGAGAACAGCTATAAAAATTTTAAAAAAAGATACAATACCATCCTCCGCCACCACCACCACCACCCTCCAACCCTTCCCACTCCCCCCCCCCCCCCCCCCCCCCCCCCCCCCCCACACACACACCCAACAAAGCAGTTGAAACAGTTGCGTGTGTGTCTCTGTCAGTCTGTATTGTCCGTCTTCGGTCGGTTTGTCCGTCTCTCTGTCTGTCTGTCTCTGTCTCTCTCTCTCTCTGTGTATTAATTAATTTCACAGAATGTAATATGAATAATTTTTAAAAAAAATCGACACACACACAAGCACGCACACACGCACGCATACACACACGCACGCACGTACACATACATACGCACGCACGCACACACACATACACACACGCACGCACAAATATACACACACGCATGCACACATAAACATACGCATGCACACACACACACACACACACACACACACACACACACACACACACACACACACACACAGAGTCACATAAAAATCAATCCAGAATGAAGAACTTGAACAACTTGAATGTCCGACATTTTAGATCATGGAATCGCAAAGTGTAAGTCGAGCTTTCATACGATTTTCTTTCGCAGTTTAAATCTGTGGGAGATTTTCTTTCTTCTTCTTCTTCTTCTTCTTCTGCATCTTCTTCTTCTTTTTTTTTCTTTTTTTTTCTTTTTTTTTATTTGTAACGGGAAGCACACAGATTGAAAATGAATTATTGCCGTCGCAACCTCCCTCCTGTTTCTCATTCAGTGTCATTTTGTGAGATTGTCTCCGTCTGAAATTTCCAACAAACGGGAGAGTTTTGATACTGCAAGAGGTTTTTTGGGGTTTTTTTTTTTTTTAATATCGGCATTTGCATCGCATGTCTAAACGACGATTGATTGAATTGTTCGTCGAAATAACTCTCTGAAACAAGCGTTGGTGGTAACAAGAACTATTGTCTTATATCTATTCATAAGGTCTCTGGTTTGTAATTTGATTTATGGCTTATAACGAAATGCGTAGATTCGGTATTCATGTTTCGGTGAAAGGATCTCTTTTTTTTAATGCATGGGGTGGTGGGTGGGGGGGGGGAGGATAGTGATGATAAGGTCGTGGCCCCTTGCTAGGTATCAGCAGACGACAGTTTTCCTGATTGTGGTCGAGTGGTTGTCGCAATTTCTCGACGTTTTTGACGACAGTAGTTCTTGGT
>NC_134908.1:22499681-22507181 GCF_041734735.1 Babylonia areolata
GCTCACTCAGTCTGGCTCCGCGACTAAGCCATTTAGTAGGGGGCTTAGTAGGTGGTGTCCTAAGTACGTAAAATCAGAACAGGCACCACTGAACACCACTGAAGTGACTCAGCAGCAGTGCAGGGTCTCCTCTGGTGTGTGGCCTCCAGGCGACCTAACATCGATGGTTCCCTGTGGACTGCCGACGCTGGGACTGCGACGGACGAACCCGGGTGTGGCCGTGTATGGGGGAATCTAAATGAGCGGCGTGGGAGTAATGCCACTGAAACGGCGCAGATGATGGGGCAGCAAAACAAAAACAAAAAAAAAGTACGGATGCCCTCGGAAATTTATTTCCTTGGTCAGCCAATTCCATGAAGGCATGCAGGCTCGAGTCCAGGACAATGGCGAAACATCTGCTCCTTTTGCTGTCACAAATGGTGTCAAGCAAGGCTGCGTCCTGGCTCCAACGCTGTTCAGCCTCATGTTCTCTGCAATGCTTACTGATGCCTTCAGAGATGGCGATGTTGGAATCGACCTAAAGTGTCGAACAGATGGCAAGCTAACTTGATGGCAATTAATAAACTTGATAATCATCAAAATATAACTTGCCTGAGGCAATGACACCGGTAGCCTGCTGTACTGTTGTGTTCTCCGTGAGAGCCGGATGCGATGTGCCAGCCAACTACAGAAGCAGTGAGGTAGCCTATGTGTCATCAGTCATGTACGCACAATCACTTCGTTCCACGTAGTACAAAGGGATTATTGGTTTGTTCCCTTCTTTTGCGAGTATGGGTCTGAGAGACCCACGAATTACGAATAAGGGTACTTAGTGTTTTCTCTTCTTTGGGGAGTATGGGTCTGTAAGACCCACAACGTAGGAATGCAGGTAAAAATTTTCACAATTACGTAACTGATTAACTAATCAGTTAAAGTGTACATTAATTTACTAAAATGATGCATATGTTGTGACAACAAAAGTCATGAAATTTCAAATTAATCGGACACCAAATATATTTTAATGGCATTTTTTAAGGCAAAAATGGGTCTGTCAGGCCCACAAAGTACGGTGAAGGTTAGTTATGCCCGAACGAGTTGGACAAGTCTTTACACACACACACACACACACACACACACACACACACACACACACACACACACACACACACACACACACACACACACACAGAGAGAGAGAGAGAGGGAGAGAGAGAGAGAGAGACTTCGCAGACTGTCAAGGACAACTTCGTAAACTCATGAAACGTCTTTTGAAAGATCGTGAGATGATCGACGATTTTCGATACCCCTCCACTTCCGCAGTTGGGGTGAGTCTTGTCAATGTCTTCAGCATCGGTGGATTCATGGGGGGCTGTTGTTTGAGGGACGTGGTGGCGGTCTCCACTCTGGGAGGGATGCTCACTCAGTCTGGCTCCGCGATAAAGCCATTATTGTCGTCAGTAAGGGGCTTAGTGAAGTGGTGTCGTAAGAACGTTTAATCAGAACAGGCACTGACTGAACACAAACCCAAGTGACTCAGCAGCAGTGCAGGGTCATCTCAGGTGTGCGGGCTCCAGGAGACCTAACATCTATGGTATCCCTGTGGACTGCTGACGCTGTGACTGTGTCAGACGAACCTGGGGTGTGGCTGTGTATGGGGAGGGCCGGGAAGGGTGTGTGTGTGTGGGGGGGGGGGTGACTCAGTATTGAGCGGCGTGGGAGTGATGCCACTGAAACGGTTCAGATGATGGGGCAGCAAAAAAAAAAACAAAAAAAAATAATTTTTATTCTTATTTTTATTTTTAATAAAATTATTATTTATTTATTTATGTACGCTTATAGTTGACTTCATCAAGTTTTTGCGCAGAGACCGTCATGCATATCAGTGGTGTTTGAATGTCTTTGAATCCGCCCACAGGTTAACTGAATACAGTTTCAGTCTGCTGTTGCTGGTGCTGTTGCTGCCTGGAGGATGTAGACTGCTGCGTGAGTCCACATTAGGGTCACAGCGACATGGGAATCAAATCGTAGGATCCTACTGTGAACTCAAATGGTATTCTACCGTTGATGGTGCATCGTGCAGCATGATACATGTGTGGGGGGGGGGGAGGGAAGGGAGGAACGGTGGGGCGGGGGGGTTGTGTGTGTGTGTGTGTGTGTATGTGTGTGTCTGTGTGTAATCGTCAGTGCTCAACACGTGGCTAATAATCAGAGACTGACGTAAACTTTCAACAAAGCGAGAGCTGTATGATCAATGGTTCTTCCACTGCAATGGGAATTTTGATTAATTAAAACAGCTTTGCCTTTTTTTGTGATGGACTATGACCATCAAACTAGGAGGCAGGACTGCACTGGCTCTATAGTGCTGCAGCCTTTGGGGGCTAGCTGGCCTTTGGGAACCATCCCAGTTCTGACTTACCTAAAACCCTCTTGGCCGAGAGAGTCGAGTTCGCCAGGAAAAACAAATTATGGCAGGGAAAAAAGGGAGGCCGTGTTCTCAGTGTAGCGAAGCACTCTCCCTTGGAAGAGCTGCCCGAATTTCATATGGAGAAATCTGCTGTGATAAATAGAGTAATACAATACAATACAATACAATACAATACAATACAAAAGTGTCTGTATCCTCATTTTCCTCAATTTCTCCCTGTAGGAGACAGACCACCATTGTGTTGGGGAAACACTGGGCAGCGGGTCTCTCAAGCACTATCGTAGTCTGCCCTCTACGCTTTATCGAAAACAAGTCTACTGTTTTATTTTTACATTAATATTGTTCATTGTGACTCGTCTGATCAATCACGAATTGTCAACCCACATAATATAACTCATATTCTTGGCCAAGCTATCATGAATGGTCAAACATCATGATGTAATCTGTATTCTTGGCCAAGCTGTCATGAATGGTCAAACATCATGATGTAATCTGTATTCTTGGCCAAGCTATCATGAATGGTCAAACATCATAATGTAATCTGTAATCTTGGTCAACGCACATAGGCAAGGCAGAGCAAGAAGCCTATTGTTTATTTTGACATTGATATTGTTCATTGTGACTCGTCTGATAAATCATGAATTGTCAACCCACATAATACAACTCATGTTCTTGGCCAAGCTGTTAGGAATTGTCAACCCACATAATATCACTCATGTTCTTGGCCAAGCTGTTAGGAATTGTCAACTCACATAATGTCAATCATGTTCTTGGCCAAGCTGTTAGGAATTGTCAACCCACATAATATCACTCGTGTTCTTGGCCAAGCTGTTATGACTTGTCAGCCCACATAATATCACTCGTGTTCTTGGCCAAGCTGTTAGGAATTGTCAACCCACATAATATCACTCGTGTTCTTGGCCAAGCTGTTAGAAATTGTCAACTCACATAATATCACTCATGTTCTTGGCCAAGCAGTTATGAGTTGTCAACGCCCATGATAATTATGACTCATATTCTTGGTCACGCTGTTATGAGTTGTCAACAACGCCCATGATAATTATGATTCATATTATGGGCCAGGCTGTTATGAGTTGTCAACGCCCATGATAATTGTGACTCATACTCTTGGCCAAGGTATTATGAATTGTCAACCCACACAATATAACCCATATTCTTGGCCAAGCTGTTATGAGTTGTCAACGCCCATGATAATTATGACTCATACTCTTGACCAAGCCATATATCGACTTGAGGATGTGTACTTTTCAATTTCAACATACTCTGTTTTTTGTGGGGTTTTTTTCGAATGAGACAATGAATCGACGTCCCATGTGCAGTGTGCACTTAGCCCACGTTACGTAAATGAACCCACGGCAACAAAAGGATTGACCTTGAAAAAAAGTTTTATTTAAAAAAAAAAAAGTATATATATATATATATATATATATATATATATATATATATATATATATATAAGTGCTCAATTAAAGTATGATGGACTCTTGCAGCGAATTCAACTCAGGTAATGAAGATATGTCTTATAATAATTCATCTGATAATTCCTGAAAAAGCGAAGGGAATGAAATTAGCAACAGATCCAGACAAAGTGGCGGACATTTCAACATCAACAGTAAAAGTTGACATTTTACTATTTCTGTTTTTGATTTAAAGTTACAGGTAAACTGTTGCATCTTTCGTCTTGAGACTTAAGCAATTTGTGTCGAAATCATATTTCAGTCATAATGTGAAGTTTGGTAGCTATTGGTTGAGCGGCTGCTATAAATTTGTTCCTGAAGTGAAGCACCCCTTCTCGTTGATGCAGCCGGGCCAAAACATGCCAGGTTGGAAGGGCTGCACAGACAGAAGACCTTAAAGGGCTGAAAGGGTTAATTTTAAGGCTATATCATTCATGACTGTGGCTCTATTTGAGTACAATCTAAATCCAGGACGGCTTGTATAAACCATTTTGTTTCCCAGTGTGATATCACTGAACACAGCTTGCCATCAAACGAATAAAAGTCTGAAAAACTTACTTTGTGATAAACTGTATCTACAAACAACAGTTTCCTGAGTAAAGTACGCACAAAAGTGCTGCGAGTTCACGTGAATAAAGTTGTGCGTTGTACTTACTTCTTTTTATAATGTTGAACACTTCTGACCTGGTCAGTGTAGTGGTCAATGCAACAACCATTAGCAATTTATCCGAACACTTACAAACTGTTGCTCAAAACAGATCAGTTCGAGATGATTGCGTCAACGTTATATTCAGCCAGATGGAGTTCATACCTTGGGACAACCCCGATAACATCATCAGCGCAGAAGCGGAAAAGATCGTTTATCAGATCCAAGACAATTTACTGGCGTTGTTGGTTCTGATTGGTGTTCCGGCCAACGTCATCAACATGGCGGTGTTCTACAGACAAGGCCTGGGAGATCGTGTGAACCTGTGTCTCTTCACTTTGTCCCTAGCGGACGGGCTGTTCTTAATATCAGCATTGATGATCCACGGAGAGCAAATACCATCACAGTTCAGCACCGCAGACAAATTCGGGCCATTCACGGCGTTTTTGATTAATCACAATTTTGTCGTTTTCATGGGCTTCAGTTTCGTGTCCTCCATCCTGTCCGCCATTATCGCCACTGAGAGATGCCTCTGTGTTTACAACCCGCTCAAGTTTCAAAGTTTGATACGCACAAGAACGATGGCGGGAATTATTCTTTCAGTCTTCATCATCGTGTTCAGTCTGTTTTACGTTATGGTTTACCGATATCGTGTAGGATGCGTTCATGACATGGAAACGGGAGTAGTGTTGACAACATTCGTCAAGGGACAGTTTTACCAAGCCCACGAGGATTTCATCAAAACTTTGGACAGTGTCACGTTTGGCGCTGGTCTGCCTGGAACAGTGTTGGTGGTGGTGATGACGACAACGATACTGACAGTGGTGAAATTACGTCAGATTGTGACGTGGAGATCTGGAACGTCATCATCCATATCTCCCAGTGAAGTGGCTCTGACTAAAATGCTTGTGGGGAACTCCATGTTGTTTATTGTCTGTTTTACTCCAGACGCTCTCAATCACTTCATGAAGATCTTCATACCTGAGATGAACTCAGGAAGGCGGTACCACAACTTCTTCTTAGCGGCTCTGTGGGTTGGGGACATCTTCAACTTGTTCAACGCCACATTCAACTTCTTCGTGTATTACACCATGGGCTCTCGCTACAGGGAGACCTTCTGGACGCTGTTTGGCAGGAAATCAAAGCCACTAAAAGCTTGAAAAACGTTTTACAATGATCAGTGATAGATATGAGATATGTAACAAAGTCTGTCTGTCTAACATCCACACGAAATGTTATGGGTTATGACAAAGGTTCATTTTATGAGTATTACTCTTTGAAATCCCTCCGCAGGGAGACCTTCCAGACACTGTTTGTCAGGAAACCAAAGCCACCACGAGAAAACATTTTACAATGCTGAGTGATGAAGACGAAATGTATGATGTCTTTTTGCTGAATATCCACTCGAATATTATGGATTCTGACAAAGGATATTTTCTTTTTGCATGTTACCCTAAAGGCTCTCGCTATACGGAAATGTTCTGAACATTATCTGCCACTGAATCAAAGCCACTGGAAGCGTAGTAAACGTTTTGTAATGCTCAGCAATAAAGGAGAAATATGCAACAATTGCAGTTTACAGAAGAATCCGCACTATGGATTATGACAACTGTTCTATTTTGACCATCGTGGAAGCAAAAGACCCATACCGTGTGAGCAAACAGACGCCTTTCAGAGCACTTTCTGTTTGCAGAACAATCCACACGATGTGTTATAGCAAAGGGTCTTTTCACCATCATTAATTAAAGCAAAGTGCCCACGCCGTTTGAACTCCTTACAGACATGTTCTAAATACTGGTGGATGCCCATGCTGCCACGCTACATAGGAGAATTATTATGAATGGTATATGGCCTCCTGGGTCGTTATGTCACAGCTGTATCATCTTCGGCCTCACACACACACACACACACACACACACACACACACACACACACACACACACGCCAGCACACGCAAGCACACACACACACACACACACACACACACACACACATGCGTGTAACAGTTCACATATATAACCGTTTTGTATATTCACTCCCCCATGTAGGCGGCTATATTTCATTTTCGTGGTTTGTATGATGGGCATGTATCTTTTTCCATAACCCACCAAACGTTGACATGGCTTACAGGATCTTTAGCGTGCGTATATGATGTTCTGCGTGGGGTATATACACATGAAGGAAGTTCAGGAACTAGCAGGATTGCATAGTCATCATGTTGACCAGGACACGCACGCGCACTCACACACGAAGGCGTACACACACACACACACACACACACACACACACACACACACACACACACACATTTCTTTCACTCTAAATTATAATGTAATATTATCTCACCCGAATATTTTTCTTTTTTAAAAATAAATGATGTGTGCAGGGTGATCAGTGAAGGGGTGTGTAAGTTATTCGGTTGTTGTTGTTTTTTGTTGTTGTTGTTGTTGTTTTTGGGGGGTTGTTGTTTCTTTTGTTGTTTCTCTCTCTCTCTCTCTCTCTCTCTCTCTCTCTCTCTCTCTGATATTTTGCTGACGGGCATTTCAAGTGAGCCGAAAGAGAATTCTGGTTTTGTTTGAAGCAGACAATAAAGTATTTTTGAACTGAATTGAAATGAAAGCCGAAAGAGAATTCTGGTTTTGTTCGAAGCAGACAATAAAGTATTTTTGAACTGAATTGAAATGAATCCAGGATCGGAAAATCTCCACCCATTAACCCATCGGGTGCGACGGAGGATCGACATGAGGACACTCGGGCAAGAATCTAGCGCTCTTACCTCTCGACCACCGCATCGCACCCGTTAATTAACGTAATGGTCACGTGATGGTCACGTGCTCCAGTACAGAGCCCGGGACAGCCAAAGGAAAATTGAGCAGCCAGACCTGTGATACTGTGTTTCCGGGTTTTGGGGGTTTTTTTCACACAGATCAAGTCACTCATACTTCCCTTTGTCCACCCCCGTCTTGCACGCA
>NC_134908.1:22512181-22524681 GCF_041734735.1 Babylonia areolata
GACCAACACAGGGATTTGTGAGCAACTGGAAAACAAATCCCCCTGATTCGTCCCTTACCTGGCCTGTTCTGTGCAGTGCATGTACACACACACACACACACACACACACACACACACACACACACACACATCGCAGAACAGGAATGGGACCAACACAGGGACTTGTGAGCAACTGGAAAACAAATCCCCCTGATTCGTCCCTTACCTGGCCTGTTCTGTGCAGTGCATGTACACACACACACACACACACACACACAAGCACACACACACACACACACACACACACACATTTACACGCACACACACACACACACACACGCACGCACGCACCCATTTACACACACACACACACACACACACACACACACACACACACACACACACACGGCATAGATGAACATGCGTTCATCGACCTTGAGTTCTGGAACACTAATTCTAAGTCTGCACATTAATTAACTCAAGCGAAGGAACTAGAGATGGAGACTATTGATGCATTTCTCTTCCAGTGACTTCGCGTCGTGATGAAAGCTGCATTCGAAACGGAAAAGAAAAAAAAAGAAAGAAAAAAAGCTACCAGTCCACAATCACTGTAGATAAGTACCGTTGTTTTACTTTTTCTTTTTTTTTTAATCTCTTTTCAACTTGTATCTAATGAACTTGAAGGGCTTCAGAGACCGAGGAATAATGAGGGTGTGTTTCAAGAGGTAACTTGTCAATGGCAATACCGACTACTTTAATTTCTGAGAAACTATTCATCCAGTTTAGCTCAAAATTCTCTGACGAACGAGAAGAAGAAGAAGAGGCTAAAAAAAAAAAAAATCATTCTTCAGATTATAATTGCTCCACGTATGAAACAAACCTCTCCAATTTGTCACAAAACTACTCGTGGGAAAATATTCATTCAAATATTTCATATGTGGAGTGATGACCTAGAGGTAACGCGTCCGCCTAGGAAGCGATAGAATCCGAGCGCGCTGGTTCGAATCACGGCTCAGCCGCCGATATTTTCTCCCCCTCCACTAGACCTTGAGTGGTGGTCATTCGGATGAGACGATATACCGAGGTCCCGTGTGCAGCATGCACTTAGCGCACGTAAAAGAACCCACGGCAACAAAAGGATTGTTCCTGGCAAGATTCTGTAGAAAAATCCACTTCGATAGGAAAAACAAATCAAACTGCACGCAGGAAAAAATACGAAAAAATGGGCGGCGCTGTAGTGTAGCGACGCGCTCTCCCTGGGGAGAGCAGCCCGAATTTCACACAGAGAAATCTGTTGTGATAAAAAGAAATACAAATACAAATACGCTCAACTGTCAACACATGGTCTTGTTATAGGTTTCTTCTACATTCGTTTGCATTCACACATTTTTTTGCAATGCCTTAATGATACAAAAAACCACGATAACAACAAAATCAATACAGGTCTGGATCAGTGGATAACATCACACGTTGATTCATGGAAGGTTGTAGTTCCAACCTGACCAGTGTGGAATTTTCAATTTTCATGGGCTTGCCCAACGCTCAGCTTACATCACAGATCGACACAAGTTTACAGTTGGGCCAACAGCAAAGTAACAGCTAGTTTACAGTTGGACCAACAGCAAAGTAACAGCTAGTTTACAGTTGGGCCAACAGCAAAGTAACAGCTAGTTTACAGTTGGGCCAACAGCAAAGTAACAGCTAGTTTACAGTTGGGCCAACAGCAAAGTAACAGCTAGTTTACAGTTGGACCAACAGCAAAGTAACAGCTAGTTTACAGTTGGGCCAACAGCAAAGTGAGAGCTGTATCATCAATGGTTTCTCCATTGCAACAGGAAGTCGTTTACAGCTTCTTCTGTTTTTTTTCTTCTTTTTTGCTGCCCCATCATCTGCACCGTTTCAGTGGCATTACTCCCACGCCGCTCATTTAGATTCCCCCATACACGGCCACACCCGGGTTCGTCCGTCACAGTTCCAGCGTCGGCAGTCCGCGGGGAACCATCGATGTTAGGTCGCCAGGAGGCCACACACCAGAGGAGACCCTGCACTGCTGCTGAGTCTCTTCGGTGGTGTTCAGTGGTGCCTGTTCTGATTTAACGTACTTAGGACACCACCTACTAAGCCCCCTACTAACGACAATAATGGCTTAGCCGTGGAGCCAGACTGAGTGAGCGTCCCTCCCAGAGTGGAGATCGCCACCACGTCCCTCAAACAACATACCCCCTTGAATCTGCAGTCATTTACAGCTTAATCTTTTGTGAAGGACTATGACTCTCAAACTGGGAGGCAATACTTGCACTGGCTCTTAGTGCTGCAGCCTTGGGGGCTAGTTGGCCTTTGGGAACCATCCCAACGCCGAATGTCCTACACCCTTTTGGCCGAGAGAGTGGGGGTGTGACTTGGGGCAAGACACTCCACTATAATCAACTTCTGGCCCAGATAGCTGTTACTTTGCTGTTGGCCGAGTTGCCTCCTCTGCTGTCCTGATGGTCATAGTCAGACACGAATGACTCTCTCTCTCTCTCTCTCTCTCTCTCTATATATATATATATATATTTGTATTTGTGTTTGTATTTGTATTTCTTTTTATCACAACAGATTTCTCTGTGTGAAATTCGGGCTGCTCTCCCCAGGGAGAGCGCGTCGCTACACTACTGCGTCACCCTTTTTTTTTCTTTTTTTTTCCTGCGTGCAGTTTTATTTGTTTTTTCTATCACAGTGGATTTTTCTACAGAATTTTGCCAGGAACAACCCTTTTGTTGCCGTTCTTTTACGTGCGCTAAGTGCATTCTGCTGCACACGGGACCTCGGTTTATCGTCTCATCCGAATGACTAGCGTCCAGACCACCACTCAAGGTCAAGTGGAGGGGGAGAAAATATCGGCGGCTGAGCCGTGATTCGAACCAGCGCGCTCAGATTCTCTCGCTTCCTAGGCGGACGCGTTACCTCCAGGCCATCACTCCACGTATATATATATATATAAAAGCTCAAATACCCCCCTCTCCCCCATTGCTGTCCATGAAGGGATAAGATTTCCTTCCAGCCCATTCCCTCTCCCTTCCTTTTCCCGTAAGCAGACACACATTTGTAGTGCATATCGTGTTTATCACTGACCATTGTAAAACGTTTCTCATGCTTTCTTGCGGCTGTAGCAAAAAGTCCATGGCGTAAAACATTAGAACGAAGCTTTGTCATGACCCTTAACATTCAGTGTGGGTGTTCAGTAGACATGAATTGCTATACATATCACCATTGTAAAAAGTGTTTTCATGCTTTGATTTTCTGGCTAACGGCATCCAGAACCGTCTCCATGTAGCGAGAGCTCACAGAGCAATAGACACAAAAATTATCCTTTGTCATAACCTATAACATTTATGGGGACATTAGGCAAACAGACATTGTTGCACATTTCGTTTTTATCATTGAGCATTGTAAAACGTTGTCCATGCTTTATGCAGCTTTGGTTTCTTGCTAACAGTGCCCAGGTCGAACTGTCGCGTGATCTCAAAGGGTAATACACATAAAAAGAACCTTTGTTATAACCCATAACAGAATTTGTTATATATTTCGTATTTATCTCTGATCATTGTAAAACGTTTTTCAAGCTTTTAGTGGCTTTGGTTTCCTGCCAAACAGTGTCCAGAAGGTCTCCCTGTAGCGAGAGCCCATGGAGTAATACACGAAGAAGTTGAATGTGGCGTTGAAGAAGTTGAAGATGTCCCCAACCCACAGAGCCGCTAAGAAGAAGTTGTGATACCGCCTTCCTGAGTTCATCTCAGGTATGAAGATCTTCATGAAGTGATTGAGAGCGTCTGGTGTAAAACAGACAATAAACAACATGGAGTTTCCCACAAGCATTTTAGTCAGAGCCACTTCACTGGGAGATATGGATGATGACGTTCCAGATCTCCACGTCACAATCTGACGTAATTTCACCACTGTCAGTATCGTTGTCGTCATCACCACCACCAACACTGTTCCAGGCAGACCAGCGCCAAACGTGACACTGTCCAAAGTTTTGATGAAATCTTCGTGGGCTTGGTAAAACTGTCCCTTGACGAATGTTGTCAACACCACTCCCGTTTCCATGTCATGAACGCATCCTACACGATATCGGTAAACCATAACGTAAAACAGACTGAACACGATGATGAAGACTGAAAGAATAATTCCCGCCATCGTTCTTGTGCGTATCAAACTTTGAAACTTGAGCGGGTTGTAAACACAGAGGCATCTCTCAGTGGCGATAATGGCGGACAGGATGGAGGACAGGAAACTGAAGCCCATGAAGACAACGACATTGTGGTTAAACAGAAACATGGTGAAAGGACCAAACTTTTCTCCCGTGCTGAACTGTGAAGGCAGCTGCTCCCCGTGAAGGGTTATCGCCATGGTTAAGAACAGCCCGTCCGCTAGGGACAAAGTGAAGAGACACAGGTTCACACGATCTCCCAGGCCTTGTCTGTAGAACACCGCCATGTTGATGACGTTGGCCGGAACACCAATCAGCACCAACAACGCCAGTAAATTGTCTTGGATCTGATAAACGATCTTTTCCGCTTCTGCGCTGATGATGTTATCGGGGTTGTCCCAAGGTATGAACTCCATCTGGCTGAATATAACGTTGACGCAATCATCTCGAACTGATCTGTTTTGAGCAACAGTTTGTAAGTGTTCGGATAAATTGCTAATGGTTGTAGCATCGTCTGCTACATTGACCAGGTCAGAAGAGGTGTTCAACATTGTAAAAAGAAGTAAGTACAAACGCACAACTTTATTCACACAAAATTGCAGCACTTCTGTGCTCACTTTAATGTGGAAACTATCCGTTGTTTGTAACAGAAGTTTGTTACAAAGTCAATTGTCCAGATTTGTATTCATTTTGATGGCAGACTGTGTTCAGGAATGTGGCACAAAGAGAGAAAATCTTTTGTACAAGCCGTTCACGAATTATTCACAAACAGTAAAGAGTGGTAACTCTCTCCATTCACAAGGTACACAACTTCAAGTCAGTGCTGCTTACGCTACCGATTCAGCTAGCACACAGGTAAGTAAAAGGTACATTGGAACAAACCCAGACACTTCCTGTTAAAGCAAGGACGTTGAGTGTACAAGTTTACTGGTATAATCTTGCAGCACTTCTGTGCTTACTTTTTTACTAGCAGCCTTGAGTTGTTTGACACTGAAGTGTATTCCAAAGTCAGACAACTCTGACTGAACATGGTATGTTTTAGCTGAAGCTGTGCTCGGAACTGCTGGACAAGGAAGATTTTTTTTTTTAAACAAATGGAGCGTCAGCAGCTGTATACTGTTTTGAACCATGTAAATTGAAAATGGACCAAGAAAAAACAAATCTCACACACACAGAGAGAGACAGAGAGAGAGAGAGATAGAGGATGCAAAATAAAGTTAAAGTGTCATTCAATCAGAATGTATTCAAATGATGCTGTGGACGTTGAGGAAGGACACACACACACACACACACACACACACACACACACACCTTACCCCCCACCCTCCTCCCCAACTCCACCCGGAGAGAGAGAGAGTGGGGGGAGAGAGAGAGTGGGGGAGAGAGAGGGGGAAGAGAGAGAGTGAGGGGAGACAGAGAATGGAGAGAGAGTTGGGGGAGAAAGAGGGGGAGGGGGCAGAGAGAGAGAGCTGGAGGAATCTGGTGAACAGTTCTTGTGTGTGGAGCACCTTACAATGACCCTTCACACGATAGTGGTGACTGAGAGTCTGATCGTTGATGCCATGGGTCCGACCTGGACACAGGCACAGCAAAGTACCATCCTGCCTGAGACGATTGAAATTCTCGATGGCAGTGCGCATGGCGAGAGTCTGACCAGTTCCACAGAGCACCGAGACTTTCACCACATCTCATCACAACACGCGACTCCTTTTTTTTTTTTTTTTTTTTCTGTCCCATCATCTGAACCGTTTCAGTGGCATCACTCTCCCGCCCCCCCCCCCCCCCCCCCCCCCCCCCCCCCCGCTCATTCCCAGCCCACCCCCACACCCGACCCCACCCCCTCCCCCGTCACCTCCCACTCCCCCTCCTCCCCCCCATAATACACAGCCACACCGGGGTTCGTCTGTCACAGTCCCAGCACCGACAGTTCACAGGGAACCATTGATGTTATGTCGCCAGGAGGCCACACAGCAGAGGAGACCCTGCACTGCTGCTGATCTGAGTCACTTCGGTGGTGTTCGGTGGTGCCTGTTCTTGATTTAACGTGCTCAGGACACCACCCACTAAGCCCCCTAGTGACGATGATATTGGCTGAGCCGTGGAGCCAGACTGAGTGAGCGGCAGCGACTGAAAAATAATATCGGTTAAAGAGGGGTGATTCGGAAATTCCCTGAATTGAGTGATGATGTTGTGTTACAGTTTGAATCAGGTGGCATTAGCAGGAAGGTGACAGAGTGGTCAAGACGCTCATTTGTTGATACAGTGATCGTGAGGGTCTGTGCTCGATTCCCCGCTCTCTCGCCTACAGTGATCGTGAGGGTCTGTGTTCAATTCCCCACTCTCTCGCCTACAGTGATCGTGAGGGTCTACGTTTAATTCCCCGCTCTCTCGCCTACAGTGATCGTGAGGGTCTACGTTCAATTCCCCGCTCTCTCGCCTACAGTGATCGTGAGGGTCTACGTTCAATTCCCCGCTCTCTCGCCTACAGTGATCGTGAGGGTCTACGTTCAATTCCCCGCTCTCTCGCCTACAGTGATCGTGAGGGTCTATGTTCAATTCCCCGCTCTCTCGCCTACAGTGATCGTGAGGGTCTACGTTCAATTCCCCACTCTCTCGCCTACAGTGATCGTGAGGGTCTGTGTTCAATTCCCCACTCTCTCGCCTACAGTGATCGTGAGGGTCTACGTTCAATTCCCCACTCTCTCGCCTACAGTGATCGTGAGGGTCTGTGTTCAATTCCCCACTCTCTCGTCTACAGTGATCGTGAGGGTCTACGTTCAATTCCCCACTCTCTCGCCTACAGTGATCGTGAGGGTCTGTGTTCAATTCCCCACTCTCTCGCCTACAGTGATCGTGAGGGTCTACGTTCAATTCCCCACTCTCTCGCCTACAGTGATCGTGAGGGTCTACGTTCAATTCCCCACTCTCTCGCCTACAGTGATCGTGAGGGTCTGTGTTCAATTCCCCACTCTCTCGCCTACAGTGATCGTGAGGGTCTATGTTCCATTCCCCGCTCTCTCGCCTACAGTGATCGTGAGGGTCTATGTTCAATTCCCCGCTCTCTCGCCTACAGTGTTCGTGAGGGTCTATATTCGATTCCCCGCTCTCTCGCCTACAGTGTTCGTGAGGGTCTATGTTCAATTCCCCGCTCTCTCGCCTACAGTGATCGTGAGGGTCTACGTTCAATTCCCCGCTCTCTCGCCTACAGTGATCGTGAGGGTCTATGTTCAATTCCCCACTCTCTCGCCTACAGTGATCGTGAGGGTCTACGTTCAATTCCCCACTCTCTCGCCTACAGTGATCGTGAGGGTCTACGTTCAATTCCCCACTCTCTCGCCTACAGTGATCGTGAGGGTCTACGTTCAATTCCCCACTCTCTCGCCTACAGTGATCGTGAGGGTCTATGTTCAATTCCCCGCTCTCTCGCCTACAGTGATCGTGAGGGTCTATATTCGATTCCCCGCTCTCTCGCCATTCCTTTCTCCCAAGTTTGACTGGAACTGAGCGGCTAGTCATTCGGATGATGACACGACAGACCGAAGCCCTCCGTGTGCAGCACGCACTTGGAGCACTGGAAAAGAACCCACGGCAAAAAAAAAAAAAAAAAAAAAGTGCTGTCATGTAGCAAAATTATGTGGAAGAAATCCACATTGATAGGTACGCAAACACATTGTTCAATTCAATTCAATTCAATTCAAAATACTTTATTATCTGCTTCAACCAAAACCAGAAAATTTTCTTTAGGCTCACTTAAAACAAAATGCCCGTCAGCAAAAATCAAAGAGAAAAAAACAACAAAAAACCCACTTCACTTATCACTATGCACACATCAATTATTATGTAAAAAGAAAAAAACATGTGGATAAGATACTATTAAATTATGATTCAGAGTGTAACAACTGTGTGTGTGTTGCGTGTGTGTCGGTGCATGTGCATGCATCGTTTTGTGTGTGCACTGAAGGTCTGACTAAGCGTGTTTGGTTGTGCTGCTGTTCAGACATCTGCCTTGCAAATGTGTATCTGAATTCGTCCGAACGCAGTGACGTCTCCTTGAGGAAACGGAAACGGAAACAGATACAGTTGCAATGGACGAGAAGGAGGCTCAGCTGGTCAGTTCCCCTTGGAGATATCCGTGGGCAGAATCAGGAATTGGATTTCCTGTTCAGCGTTCAGCAGTGGTTGGGGTTTGAGACCCCGTTTCAGCGTACAGAGCCTCATTGTGTGTGTATGTCACATGTGGAAGATCAAATATGCACGTTATTATTTTTTTTTTAACACTGTCCATTTTCGAAGCGTTGCGGTATTACTGACATACCCATCATGCACACCCCTGAAAACAGAGTACGGCTGCCTGAATGGTGGAAGGAATACGGTCATACAGGTAACAGTGCACTTGTAGATAATCAAGAGTAAATATGGGGCCGCAGCCCAGGACCGGAAAAATCATTACCTGTGTGTGGAATGAATCCTGAATGAGGTACGAAATCCAAAGAGAGTAGTGTTTCTCCTCCTCCTCCTCCTCCTCCTCCTCCTCCTCCTTCTTCTTCTTCTTCTTCTTCTTCTTCTTCTTCTCCTCCTCCTCCTCTTCCTCCTTCTTCTCCTCCTCCTCCTCCTTCTTCTTCTTCTACTCCTTTTCCTCCTTCTTCTCCTCCCCCTCCTACTCCTCCTCCTTCTTCTTCTCCTCCTCCTCCTTCTTCTTCTCCTCCTCCTTCTTCTCCTTCTCCTCCTCCTCCTTCTTCTTCTCCTCCTCCTTCTCCTTCTTCTTCTCCTCCTCCTCCTCTTCCTCCTCCAACTCCTCCTCTTTCTCTTCTTCTTCTTGTTCTTCTTCTCCTCCTCCTCCTCCTCCTTCTTCTTCTTCACCTCTTCCTTCTCCTCTTCCTTCTTCTTCTTCTCCTCCTCCTCCAACTCCTCCTCCTCCTTCTTCTTCTTCTCCTCCTCCTCCTCCTCCTTCTTCTTCTTCACCTCTTCCTTCTCCTCTTCCTTCTTCTTCTTCTCCTCCTCCTCCTCCAACTCCTCCTCCTCCTTCTTCTTCTTCTCCTCCTCCTCCTCCTTTTTCTTCTTCTTCTCCTCCTCCTCTTCCTCCTTCTTCTTCTCCTCCTCCTCCAACTCCTCCTCCTCCTTCTTCTTCTTCTCCTCCTCCTCCTCCTTCTTCTTCTTCTTCTCCTCCTCCTCTTCCTTCTTCTTCTCCTCCTCCTCCTCCTTCTTCTTCTTCTACTCCTCCTCCTCTTTCTTCTTCTTCTTCTTCACCTCATCCTCATCCTCCTTCTTCTTCTCCTCCTCCTTCTTCTCGTTCGTCAGATGGACACCCCAGTCTCCACGATGAAGACAGCTGTACTCTGCAGGTCCTCCACACAGCCGTAGAACTTCCGGGTCCCTGGAGTTGGGTCAGGCCAGCCCAGTACAGTGCTCAGAGCAGTGTTAATACTGGGAGTGCAGGTTGTGCAGTGAAAGTAGTCTGCCTCGCCAGCTACGTTCACCCCCACATCAACCACTGCACTCCTCACCCTCACTGAAGGAATACAAAGGAACACAGGGTTGTGAAAATATCTCCTTCTTCTTCTTCTTCGTTTCGTGGGCTGCAGCTCCCACGTTCACTCGTACGGACACGGGTGCGCTTTTACGTGTATGACCGTTTTTACCCCGCCATGTAGGCAACCATACTCTGTTTTCGGGGGCGTGCGTGGGTGTGTATGTTCTTGTTTCCATAACCTACCGAACGCTGACTACAGGATCTTCAACGTGCGTATTTAATCTTCCCCTTGCGGTATACACACGAACGGGGATTCAGGTCTGCACGTATGTTGACCTGGGAAATGTTGACCTGTGAAAACAATCATATATGTGGAGTGATGGCCTAGAGGTAACGCGTCCGCCCAGGAAGCGAGAGAATCTGAGCGCGCTGGTTCGAATCACGGCTCAGCTGCCGATATTTTCTCCCCCTCCACTAGACCTTGAGTGGTGGTCTGGACGCTAGTCATTCGGATGAGACGATAAACCGAGGTCCAGTGTGCAGCATGCACTTAGCGCACGTAAAAGAACCCACGGCAACAAAAGGGTCCACATCGACAGGAAAAACAAATAAAACTGCACGCAGCAAAAAAAAAAAAAAAAAAAAAAAAAAAAGGGTGACGCTGTAGTGTAGCGACGCGCTCTCCCTGGGGAGAGCAGCCCGAATTTCACACAGAGAAATCTGTTGTGATAAAAAGAGAAATACAAATATCTGCCAGAGACAGCTGCAGATCAACTACCAAGCGAGGCCCTGAGACCTCTGAAGCTGCCAGAAGCCCAGCTGCGAAGGGAGAAGAGCTTCAGCCGCGCACAGCCCTCTAACCCACAGGATGTGTTTGCAGTCTGTGTCAGAGGCAGGGTGCGTCGCTAAAGAACCGAACCTGCACGGCCACCAGATGGCTGGTCGTCAAGGGCCTTCTCCTTGATGGTCCGAGGTACCTTCCATTATCAGTGTGTCACTGTCACTGTTGTCACTGTCATTGTCACTGTAGTCACTGTCATTATCACTTTCATTGTCACTGTCACTGTTGTAACTGTCACTGTCACTGTTGTCACTGTCATTGTCACTGTAGTCACTGTCATTATCACTTTCATTGTCACTGTCACTGTTGTAACTGTCACTGTCACTATCTCTGTTGTCACTTTCACTGTCACTGCTGTCACTGTCGATGTCACTGTCATTGTCGATGTCACTGTCGCTGTCACTGTCATTGACGCTGTCACTGTCATTGACGCTGTCACTGTCATTGCCGATGTCACTGTCATTGTCGATGTCACTGTCGCTGTCACTGTCATTGTCGCTGTCACTGTCATTGACGCTGTCACTGTCATTGCCGATGTCACTGTCGATGTCACTGTCGCTGTCACTGTTGTCACTGTTACTGTCACTGTCAATGTCGCTGTTGTCACTGTCGCTGTTGTCACTGTCACTGACCCCCCGACCTCAATAGACCCTGCCCCCCAAGCCCCCCCCCCGCCCCCCCCACCCCACCCCGGCCCCCACTACCCCCCTTCCCATGTGTTTGTATAATGGCCTGAGGCCGATGTACAATAAACCATTTCTCTCTCTCTCTCTCTCTCTCTCTCTTTCTTTCTCCCTCTCTCTGTGTCTCTGTCTCTGTCTCTCTCTCGCTTTTTGCTTTCAGCGATGTTCTAGAACGTACAGAAATCACAGGGCATTCAGTTGCTACACAGATGATCTCCATACATCTAGACCTGACTGAATGAGAACGTGTGATACTCACCACTCACTTCCTGAAAGCAAGAGAAGACAAGCATTCAGACCACCACTCCAGTGGGTGTGCTTAGAGTTGGTTTTTTGTTTGTTTGGTTGGGGTTTTTTTTAACATTTTTTAAAAATTCTATTTTGATAGACTGACATTTTACAACAACAACAGCATCTAAATGGACATTTATAAAGAAAAAAACAAAGACAAAACAAAAACAAAAAACAAAACAAAAACACACACACAAAAAAAATCATAAATACTCTGATAGACAGAAACAGCCAAGCAGCTGGATTATACACTGGTTGGTTATCATCATGGAGTATTATCATTCATTTCTTAAGATCTTACACAAGCTGTCAAGGAATACAAACTGTCAAGTATTTTAGAACACGTTCACAGCAAGTAAACACCCCAATCATTTGGGTGCGCTTAAGAGTTGACTTCATCAAGATTTTGCGCCTTATAAATATCATTATTAGCAGTAGTAGCATTTTTGTGTATTATCCTCTCTCTCTCTCTCTCTCTCTCTCTCTCTCTCTTCTTCCAAGGCCTGACTAAGCGCGTTGGGTTACGCTGCTGGTCAGGCATCTGCTTGGCAGATGTGGTGCAGCGTATATGGATTTGACCGAACGCAGTGACGTCTCCTTGAGCTAATGATACTGATACTGATAGTGATACTGTCTTCTGGACCTTTTGAAACGAGGTTAAAGATAATGATAGGTGGTGTAAAAAAAAATCTATGGTACCTTAAGATGACGATTGATAAAGGCTCTTAAGACTCGAAACGTAGTTTTATCTTTATCTTTAGGTACCTGTGAGTTTACACCACCTATTATTAAAGACATCGAAACGACCGACGTGTCAAAGAAAGCAGTGTACACAACAGCATCAGTGAGTTCTACAGGATTCAACAGCTGTTCAAGTGTGTTATTTAAAAAAATATTTTAAAAAAACAACAACTGTATATTCACCAGTGAAATCGCCCCCACATATGTCGCGGCAATTCTACTGCGATATTTATAATGATGCATAGACTGCCCGTCAAAGAAGGTTGAACTCGTAACACAGAAAATGGATCTTTCCTCCACCCT
>NC_134908.1:22527181-22544681 GCF_041734735.1 Babylonia areolata
TGTGTATGTTTGTGTGTGTGTGTGTGTGCATGCATGTGTGTGTATGTGTGTGTGTGTGTGTGTGTGTGCGTGCGTGCGCGCATGTGTGTGTGTGTGTGTGCGTGCGTGCATGCATGTGTGTGTGTGTGTGTGCAGTGCGTGCATGTGTGAGAATGCACAAATTTTTACACTGACATGCTTATTTCTACTGATTTTCGATTTATGTTCGTACCTTGTTATGTACTATTCACCCCCCCCCCCCCCCCCCACCGGTCCCCCCTCTCCTCCAATATTCCTTGTGACCCCCCTACACTTGGTAATAATAGGCATCTTCTATTTTATTCTATTCTAACAGTTAATTGGAGACAACATATTAAATCGTGTTTGTTTTATCTTTCTAGTAAGAGCGAAGCAAATTATAAAGTATAAATCTCCAGATTCCAAGAATCATGTGTGAAATAGTGTGCAAATTGTGAATGATCCGTTGTTTGTACACGCAGATATAACATCATTATTCGACATGTGCAAAATTAAACTTATATCAGGCTATGTTGGTGAAGGAAGTATGTATGTTGAAATATATACAAGTGATACATTTTTTGGGTGAAAATGGGTGTTTCTCTCTAATTGATGATTATTTCCAATGATTTATGCAGAATAGTTTTGTTTTGTTTTTTCCATCACAATACGATGTTTGTATTCTGCACCTTTTTTTTTTCGTTCGTTCGTTTATTTATTTATAGTCTGCTCATCTAAGATGATGATATTAGACTGAAAATAAATTATATTATTATCATTTGGATTATTATCATTTCTATCATAATGATGATTGTTTTTTGTTGCTGTGGGTTTTTTTTCGTACTTCGTCCATTGCGTTCCCTCTCCCCCTCCCATGTATGTATATTCACATTGATTTTCCATGCGTTACCAAATTGGAAAATTAAAAAAATTATTAAAAAAAAGCAGTAGTAACAACAGCAACAACAACAACAACGATTTTGACCATTCAAACCTCATCAGTGTAGGCGTTTCCATACATATGTACGTTCCTAGAACTGTGGAGGAATAAATGGAATTCACACAGAGAAATCTGTTGTGTTCCAACATTGTCAATCAATTTGATTTGATTTGATATGGATACTTACATAATGCGTATCCTCGGTCGGAGACAAAGTTCTGAGAGTTTTACAAACATGGGGTCATTTGCACAACAGGCTGTCTACCTAATGATAGAGCCGACTGACGGCTGCCATGGGCACTCATCATTCGTTTCCTGTGTCATTCAATCAGGTTTCAGGCACGCACACATACACACTCAGTCAGATATGTAACATTTTACGTGTTTGACTGTTTTGTTTATTTACCCCCGCCATGTTGGCAGCCATACTCTGTGTTCGGGGGTGTGCATGCTGGGTATGTTCTTGTTTCCATAACCCACCGAACGCTGACATGGATTACAGGATCTTTAACGTGCGTATTTTGAGCTTCTGCGTACGTATACACACGAAGGGGGTTCAGGCACTAGCAAGTCTGCACATAATTGTGTTGACATGGGAAATCGGAAAAATCTCCACCCTTAACCCACCAGGCGCCGTTACCGAGATTCGAACCCGGGACCCTCAGATTGAAAGTCCAACGCTTTAACCCTTTTACCGCCAGTCAATTTAGAGTACAAAATTCCCTTGTGGTTTAAACACAGAAAAGACAGTGGCTAAGAATAGCTTGGGATTCTTCCTGCGATGTATAGAAAATATGGCCTGTCCTACCACCGAACAATAAGAGCAGTAGGTTCATGGATAACAGACCAATGAATGGTCACCTTTCAGTGACATGGGTCCTCTACCACGCTTGTGCATAAATGCGAGCTTGGCGGTGAAAGGGTTAACCACTCGGCTATCGCGCCCGTCAAACGAATTCAAGCGAAGCAGTTTCCCAGAAGCATTTCTGATATGACCCTCTAATCACCGGCGTTGTAAACAGGTCTGAGAGTTGGGGAAAACTTCATTAGATCAAGGAACCATATAATACACATCCATGCATGTGTGTTTGCACGTGTACATGATTATATGATGGCCTAGAGGTAACGCGTCCGCCAAGGAAGCGAGAGAATCTGAGAGAAGCTGGTTCGAATCCCGGCACAGTCGTCAGTATTTTCTTTAAGTATTCCCTCCACTAAGACCGTGAGTGGTGGTCTGGACGCTAGTCATTCGGATGAGATGATAAACCGAGGGTCCCGCGTGCAGAATGCATGCAACTTGCGCACATTGAAGAACCCACGGCAACAAAAGGGTTTGTCCCTGGCAAAATTCTACAGAGAAAATCCACTTCCATAGGAAAAACAAATCAAATTGCAGACAGAAAAAAGAGGGGTCGGGTGGGGGGGGGGGGGGGGGGGGGGGGTGCTCTCAGTGTAGCGACGCGCTTTCCCTGGGGAGAGCAGCCCGAATTTCACACACAGATATACGTCAAGAGTTAAATGCAATACAACGCAATACAATACAAAACAATGCAATGCAATACAATACAATGCAATACAACACAATACAATACATGTAAAAGCGCAAGTTCGTGTGCGCGGGCGCAGGATGCGCGTTCGCACGTGCACACACACACACACACACACACACACACACACACACACACACACACACACACACACACACACACACACACACACACACACACACACACACACACACACACACACACACACACACACACACACACACACACACACACACACACACACACACACACACACACACACACACACACACACACTTTACAAATGAACCTGCATACCGTGTATATATGCATTAGCGGGAGTACACACGAACAAACGCACGTGCAACCGTACATGCACGCACGCGCGTGCACAGACATGTGAGTGTGCTCGTTCGTTCTTCAATAGTGAACAGACGTTGAATCCAAAAAAAAAAAAAAAAAAAAAAAAACGAACCAACACACCCACACCACACTGACTCTGATTGTCTGTCCTTGTGGCGTTCTTAATCATCATCATCACCATCATCATCATCACCATCACCACCATCACCATCACCATCATCATCACCACCATCATCAAATATACTCATAATAATTATAATAACAAGAAAAAAAATAATGATAACAACAACGTCGACGACGATGACGACGATAAGTAGGAGAAGGAAGAGGAAGAGCAGGTGGACAAGAAGAAGAAGGAGGAGGAGGAGGAGGGGTGGAGGAGGAGGAGAACAATACAACACACACACGCGCGCGCGCGCACGCATGCACACGCACACTACAATACAATACAATACACACACACGCGCACACACTACAACACAACACACACACACACACACACACACACACACACACACACACACACACACACACACACACACACACACACACACACACACACACACACACACACACACACACACACACACACACACACTCACACACACACACACACTTGTGAACCAGTACAGCACCAACAACAAGCTGAGAAAGTACCCCGAGTTGTGTGTACTGGCCACACTGCTCCATGACTCGCTATGCTGCACACATGAACGAGAAGTGATGGCCTAGAGGTAACGCGTCCGCCCAGGAAGCGAGAGAATCTGAGCGCAGCTGGTTCGAATCACGGCTCAGCCGCCGATATTTTCTCTCCCTCCACTAGACCTTGAGTGGTGGTCTGGACGCTAGTCATTCAGATGATACGATAAACCGAGGAGGTCCCGCGTGCTAGCATGCACTTAGCGCACGTAAAAGAACCCACGACAACAGAAGGGTTGTTCGTGGCAAAATTCTGTTTAAAAAAAATCCACTTCGACAGGAAAAACAAATAACACTGCACGCAGGAAAAAAAAAGAAAAAAAAAAAAGGTAGCGCTGTAGTATAGCGACGCGCTCTCCCTGGGGAGAGCAGCCCGAATTTCACACAGAGAAATCTATTGTGATAAACAGAAATACAAATACAAATACAATACAATACAATACAATACAATACAATACAATAACGAAACTATCAACTTACCACACCATGAAAAAAAAAACCTCCTAAGAATCTTACGAATCCTCTGACCCCACCCGATCCACTCCGACAGGAAAAACAAATAAAACAGCATGCAGGAAAAACAAATAAAACAGCACGCAGGAAAAAATACAAAAAATGGGTGGCGCTGTATGTAGCGACGCGCTCTCCCTGGGGAGAGAGCAGCTCGAATTTCACACAGAGAAATCTGTTGTGATAAAAAGAAATACAAATACAACAAATACAAATACAAATCCCCCAATCAACACAGCTACTCGCCCAGTACAATCAAAAAAAAAAAAAAAAAAAAAGCACACATGGAGACCATCATCATCATCATCACAAGAAAGCAGTGGAAATGGACTGGACTGGTCAAGCAATGCAAGCAACGTACCATCACCCGGACAGCCCTTCACTGGACAGCAGAAGGTCAAGACACTCCACAGAGCGAAGGCCACAGAACACCTGGCGCACAACACAGTCATCAGTTCACTCAAGGAGGCGTCACTGCGTTCGGACAAATCCATACATGCTACACCACATCTGCCAAGCAGACGCCTGACCAGCAGCGTAACCCAACGCGCTTAGTCAGGCCCTGAGAAAAAAAAAGAAAGAAAAAAAAAGAAAAAGAAAAAAGAGGTCAGTGAATATCTAATATATATATATACATATATATATATATATATAACACCCAACGCGCTTGAGCAGTCTGACAGCACGTGCAAACTGTCCATTTGACCAGTCACACATTGTGAGCGGACAAGCACGTACTGGACCAATGGACAGCTTTCAAATTCACTCACGAAAAAAAAAAAAAAAAAAAAAAAAAAGCATGTTCCTGATGTCTGGTGTCTGCTTCCTTCGCGTGTCAGTTTCAAAAGATCAATTCACCCTTGTGTCTGCAAGACAAGACAACGAAACACTTCACCATACCAGAATGGTTGATAACGTTTAGCACCAAACCGTTTTCAATCAAGGGGCGGGAGGAGGGGGGAGGGGGCGGGGGGGGGGGGCGGGAGGGGGGGGGGGCGATTTCCCACAAGGCAACGGGGGCTGTTTCCCACAAGGCAAAGGGGCCATTTCCCACAAGGCAACGGGGGCTATTTCCCACAAGGCAAAGGGGCCATTTCCCACAAGGCAACGGGGGCTATTTCCCACAAGGCAACGGGGTCATTTCCCACAAGGCGACGGGGGCTATTTCCCACAAGACAACGGGGTCATTTCCCACAAGGCAACGGGGCCATTTCCCACAAGACAACGGGGTCATTTCCCACAAGGCAACGGGGTCATTTCCCACAAGGCGACGGGGGCTATTTCCCACAAGACAACGGGGTCATTTCCCACAAGGCAACGGGGCCATTTCCCACAAGACAACGGGGTCATTTCCCACAAGACAACGGGGCCATTTCCCACAAGGCAACGGGGGCTATTTCCCACAAGACAACGGGGTCATTTCCCACAAGGCAACGGGGTCATTTCCCACAAGGCGACGGGGTCATTTCCCACAAGACAACGGGGTCATTTCCCACAAGGCAACGGGGTCATTTCCCACAAGGCGACGGGGCCATTTCCCACAAGACAACGGGGCCATTTCCCACAAGGCGACGGGGGCTATTTCCCACAAGACAACGGGGCCATTTCCCACAAGACAACGGGGCCATTTCCCACAAGACAACGGGGCCATTTCCCACAAGACAACGGGGCCATTTCCCACAAGGCGACGGGGGCTATTTCCCACAAGGCAAAGGGGCCATTTCCCACAAGGCAACGGGGGCTGTTTCCCACAAGGCAAAGGGGCCATTTCCCACAAGGCAACGGGGGCTATTTCCCACAAGGCAAAGGGGCCATTTCCCACAAGGCAACGGGGGCTGTTTCCCACAAGGCAACGGGACCATTTCCCACAAGGCAACGGGGCCATTTCCCATAAGGCAACGGGGGCTATTCCCACAAGGCAACGGGGACTATTTCCCACAAAAGAATGGACGAAAAAAAAAAAAAAATTATTTGAAGAGAACCAGGCTTCAACATTCAACCCACAGACCTGCTGAAAGACCTGGGGAAATCTGATGGATATGCGTCATTTTTTTTGTACCTATCCGAGTGGAATTCTTCAACAGAATTTTGCCAGAGGACAACACAAAACATAAAGATAAACAACGACACAAAACATAGAAATAAAGAAATAAAATGAAATAAAATAAAATAATAAGAACGACGAATAAGAATAGTAACTGGAATAGTCTATTAAAAGTAACAAAGCCATAAAAAGAACAATTAGTACATTATCATGTACGTACGTACTTACACACACACACACACACACACACACACACACACACACACACACAACAAGCAAACAAAGACATAATTATACATTCACGCCCTCACACACAAACACACACACGCACATACTGTTCATTTGCTAGCACGATCACACATACATTCCATTTTTCATTCATCATGGCATGGCAGCTAGTGGACTGACTCTAAGCAAGCATTTGCAAAAGAGGAAGAGGATGAGAAGAAGAAAATAATCAAAATATGGTTTGGCAAACTTTGTGTTCTGCCTTCTGCGATGTTGGCACACAAGTCAGTAATATTATCAAGTGTTCAATATCACCGACCCGTACACACATCATACACAAAGCAAAGTGTTAGCACAGTGGGTTTGTGTGTGTGTGAGTGTGTGTGTGTGTGTGTGTGTGTGAGAGAGAGAGAGAGAGAGAGAGAGTGTGTGTGTGTGTGTGTGTGTGTGTGCGTGTGTGTGTTTTCTCCCTACTCGGATCCACTCTGTTCACGCACACACAGATTCCAACACTCGACTGTTGGCCGCCGTTCTTTCTCTGTCTCTGGACCTTGTAATTGGAATGAACTTCCTCTTTCGCTTCGTCAAGTCTCCACACTCAGCTCTTTCAAGTCTGGCCTAAAAACCCACCTCTTCCCAAAATAGCCTCCCTTCCCTGCCTCTTCCTTGTCTTTAGTTTATTTCCAGTTTTAGAGTTATGCATGCGTTTGAACGACTGGGGTGAAAGCGCTTTGATTTGTCTCTGCATAAGATTCAGAGCTATATAAATATAATAATTATTATTATTATTATTAATTCTTTTCGAAAACAAAAAAACAAGTCTAAAATGAATGATCATGATGTTGACGATGATAGTACTGATGGTGGTGGTGGTAATGGTAATGGTCATGATTATGACGATGCTTGGGAAATGATGATGAGGATGAAGAAGAAGAAGAAGAAAAGAAGATAATGACGATGAAGGAGGAGGAAAAAGAGGTGGTGGTTATGGTGGAGCAGGAGGACTTTTCCATAAACAAACAGCCAGCACAAAAAGGTGAGGTGCGTATACGAAGAAAAACGGTCGGGAAATCACAATTAATTTCACGTTAGATGAAAAAAAAGATGTATTGTTGTACTGCATTATATCAATATCTAGACCCACAACTAATATTCATACACTGCAAATGGCTCCTACCCTGTAATCTGTCTTCAGTGAGAGGGTTTGATTTCCACCTGGTCTTGTACACCTTGGACTTTTCCTGGCTTCACCTTTCTACCAAACAGTGTCCAGAAGGTCTCCCTGTAGCGAGATCCCATTGCATAGTATACGAAGAAGTTGAAGGTCGCGTTGAAGAAGGTGAAGATGTCCCCAAGCCACAAAACAGTCAAGAAGAAGTTGTGATACCGCCTCCCCGAGTTCATCTCCGGTATAAACATCCTGCTCAAATGGTTGATGGCGTCCGGCGAAAAGCAGACGATAAACAAAATAGAGTTACCCACAAGCATCTTCGTCAGAGCCACTTCCCGTGGAGAGATCTGAGAGGACGAAGAAGAAGTTTCAGATCTCCACGTCACCGTTTGACGTAATTTCACGATCGTCAAAATTGTTGTCGTAATCACCACCACCAAAACTGTTCCAGGCAAACCAGCGCCGAATGTCACACTGTCTAGAATCTCGATAAAATGTTTGTGAGCGGTGTAAAAACTACCTTTTATGAACTGTGTCACAACTACCCCAGACTGGGGATCGTACAGACACCCAATACGGTATCTGAACACCACAAGGAAAAAAAGACTGAACACCGTAACGTAAACAAAAATAATAATTCCCGCCATCGTCCTAGTGCGCAACATTGTTTGAAATTTGAGCGGGTTATAAACGCAGAGACATCTCTCAGTAGCAATGATAGCAGAGAGTACCGGCGAAACGAAACAGAAGCCTGTGAGAGCGCTGATATTATTGTTCATCAGAAACCGCATGAAGGGCCCAAACGTCTCCTTGGTGGTGAACTGTAAATGGAGTTGTTCCCCGTGCAGAACCATCGCCACGGACAGATACATACCATCGGCGAAAGAGAGAGCGAAGAGGCAGAGATTAACACGATCTTTGAGACCTTGTTTGTAGAAAACCACCATGCTAATAACATTCGCCGGCACGCCAGTTAAAACCAACACCACCAGCGAATGGTCCAGGATGCGATAAACGATTCTCTCCACCTCAGCGCCTACGATGTTTTCAGGGTTGTCCCAAGGAATGAATTCCATCTCGCTGAACGCGACTTGGATGCAGTCATCTCGATGTGTCGCGTTAACGGAGACATTTTGCACGTGCTGTTGAACTGAATGAGCAGTGGCTGTTGTTGTTGCTGTTGCTGCTGCAGCATTGTCAGTTTCACTTATTACCGGTTCAGTGGTGTTCTGCATCGCAGAAAAAAAAAAGCAATCTTTTTCCACGTACAACAATCACAGGCACTTTGCCCACTCAGTAAGCAATTTGTTGATTCGTTCAACTATCACAGACACTTTGCCCACTCAACAAGCAATTTGTTGATTCGTTCAACTATCACAGACACTTTGCCCACTCAACAAGCAATTTGTTGATTCGTTCAACTATCACAGACACTCTACCCATTCATCAAAGCAATTTGTTTCTTCGTACAACTATCACAGACACTTTGCCCACTCGACAAGCAGTTTGTTGATTCGTTCAACTATCACAGACACTTTGCCCACTCAACAAAGCAATTTGTTTCTTCGTACAACTATCACAGACACTTTGCCCACTCAACAAGCAGTTTGTTGATTCGTTCAACTATCACAGACACTTTGCCCACTCAACAAGCAGTTTGTTGATTCGTTCAACTATCACAGACACTTTGCCCACTCAACAAGCAATTTGTTGATTCGTTCAACTATCACAGACACTTTGCCCACTCAACAAGCAATTTGTTGATTCGTTCAACTATCACAGACACTTTGCCCACTCAACAAAGCAATTTGTTGATTCGTACAACTATCACAGACACTTTGCCCACTCAACAAGCAGTTTGTTGATTCGTTCAACTATCACAGACACTTTGCCCACTCAAAAAAACAATGCGTTTCCTCCTACAACAATCACAAATACTTTGCTCACTCAAAAAGCCATTTATTTCCTCGTACAACTCTCAAAGGCACTTTACCGTATTTCCTCGTACAACTCTCAAAGGCACTTTACTCACTCAAAAAATTTTTTTACTTCCTCGTACAACTCTCAAAGGCACTTTACTCACTCAAAAAATTTTTTTACTTCCTCGTACAACTCTCAAAGGCACTTTACTCACTCAAAAAAAACATTTATTTCCTCAAACAACTCTCAAAGGCACTTTACCGTATTTCCTCGTACAACTCTCAAAGGCAATTTACTCACTCAAAAAGCCATTTATTTCCTCGTACAACTCTCAAAGGCACTTTACTTACTCAAAAAAAAACATTTATTTCCTCAAACAACTCTCAAAGGTATTTTACTCACTCAAAAATCTTTTTTTTTTTTTTTTAACCTACAACTATCACAGACGCTTTACTTAAAAAAATAAGAATAATTTTTTTTTTTTTAAAACAGCACATGCCTGATACGCACTAAAAACGTGAACCGAACTTAACTGGGCAGGCCAACAGAATCAGCTCTATTTTTGTGTAAAATATTCTTCTTCTTCTTCTGCGTTCGTGGGCTTCAACTCCCACGTTCACTCGTATATACGCGAGTGGGCTCTTTACGTGTATGACCGTTTTTACCCCGCCATGTAGGCAGCCATATTCCGCTTTCGGGGGTAAATATTAAAATCAAATGAAATAATTAGTAACCACTGTAAAATCAAATGAAAAAGAACATCAGAGTACTTGACCGAACGGCGTGTGAATTATGAATCAATCTAAGAGATTACGGGCACTGGCTACTTGAATACTTGAAACGGGCGCAATAGCCGAGTGGTTAAAGCGTTGAACTCTCAATCTGAGGGTCCCGGGTTCGAATCTCGGTGACGGCGCCTGGTGGGTAAAGGGTGGAGATTTTTCCGATCTCCCAGGTCAACATATGTGCAGACCTGCTAGTGCCCGAACCCCCTTCGTGTGTATACCGCAAGCAAAAGATCAAATACGCACGTTAAAGAACCTGTAATCCATGTCAGCGTTCGGTGGGTTATGGAAACAAGAACATTACCCAGCATGCACACCCCCGAAAGCGGAGTACGGCTGCCTACATGGCGGGGTAAAACGGTCATACACGTAAAAGCCCACTCGTGTACATACGAGTGAACGTGGGAGTTGCAGCCCACGAACACAGAAGAAGAAGAATACTTGCCAACACTGTGTCATGAATCGTGCAGTGAGAAATCTGTCATTCCTCGTCTCGTTCTATCTTTATATAATAATCAGCTGTCAGAAAGTGTACATTTCTATTCGCTTTGAGTGAAAACAAAACCCCAAATGTCGGTCAATAGAGTGAGATAGACAGACTAGCACACAGAGAGATTAATCACATATCTGCAAATATACCACATACACACGCGCACAGGCGTACGTGCTCATGCACGCACATACATCTGCTCGCGCGCGCACACACACACTCACACACACACACACACATATGACATATACACACATACACGCGGACATACGCACGCATATACACAATACAGGAGCACTACCGACGTATAGTATATGACACACACGCGCACGCGCGCGTCCCCACTACACACACACACACACACACACACGACTGGACATGTAAACACACATACGCACGCACACACACCAAACACGAGCATTAGCAACATATTTAGCATATTGCACACATACAAACGCATGCGTGCGCGCTCGCACACACACGCGCACGCGCTCGCACACAAATATAAATGATATATACACGCGTACACACGCGCGCACGCACGCACACACACACACATACACATTAACACACACACGAACGCACGGACGCGCACACACACACATACAAAGACATACATACAGAAACACACACACACACACACACACACACACACACACACACACACACACACACACACACACAGTGGATGGTTGAAGGGGGGAGGGAAAACAATCGACAATGAGAACGAAGGACTGGAGTTTAATCATTTGCCAGACATTTTTTTATTGGTTATGCGAACATAATTAGCCTCTCTCTCTCTCTCTCTCTCTCTCTCTCTCTCTCTCTCTCTCTCTCTCTCTGTCTGTCTCTCTTTCTCTCTCTCAAATAAAACCGTTGGCTCATTCGTTCGTTCTCTCTTTGTCTCTGACAAGAGCACGTGAGATAATTATGAACCTTTCCCTGTACATTCTTTGTTTTATTTCATTGCTTGTTTTTCTTTCTTTCCTTCATTCTTTTTTTTTTTTCTTTTTTTCTTTTTTTTCTTTTTTTTCTTTTTTTTTTGTACGTCATACGAATCTGTGATGTCGCACATTCACGCACGTATTTGATTGGCTGATGGTTGTTTCTGTCATTCGCTGATTGGCTGATGGTTGTTTCTGTCATTCGCTGATTGGCTGATGGTTGTTTCTGTCATTTCATCTTCCATTCGAACAGAAAAGACTACTTAACGCTGTTTTGAAATCACACAGCAATTCGCCGGGCTGAGATACTACACGAAAAACACTATATATCTGTCTGTCTATCTGTATATCTATCCAGTCGTTCATTTATCTATTTATCTTTTCATTCATATGTATTGATACGTATGTTATATATACATATAGTTATTTATATTTTTATTTGTATCTCTCTCTCTCTCTATGTATATATATATATATATATATAGAGAGAGAGAGAGAGAGAGAGAGAGATGTGTGTGTGTGTGTGTGTGTGTGTGTGTGTGTGTGCGTGTGTATTAATCTTCAACTTCAATTTATATATATTACTATAATCATAATGTTATGTTGTTATGCATGTAGTTACTTATATTTGTGTATTGTGTATTTCTCTTTTTATCACAACAGATTTCTGTGTGTGAAATTCGGGCTGCTCTCCCCAGGGACAGCGTGTCGCTACACTACAGCGCCACCCTTTTTTCTTTTCTTTTTTTTCCTGCGAGCAGTTATATTTTTGTTTTTCCTATCGAAGTGGATTTTTCTACAGAATTTTGCCAGGAACAACTCTTTTGTTGCCGTGGGGTTTTTTACGTGCGCTGAGTGCATGCTGCACACGGGACCTCGGTTTATCGTTTCATCCGAATAACTATATATATATATATATATATGTGTGTGTGTGTGTGTGTGTGTGTGTGTGTGTGTGTGTGTGTGTGTAGTTAGGTAGATAGACAGATAGATATCAACGTTAATCTTCAAGTTGAACATGAGCTACATTGCCAGTTCGTGATAACTATCGTTGTAATGAAATGTTTTTCAATTGTTGATGCTGTTATAACGAAGCACGCACTATAGTAATCACAATCTCGTTATAATGAATTCTCTGTGTGTGTGTGTGTGTGTGTGTGTGTGTGTGTGTGTGTGTGTGTGTGTGTGTGTGTGTGTCTCTCTCTCTCTCTCTCTCTCTCTCTCTCACGCCCACACACACACACACACCTCCCCTCCCCCACCCCCTTTTTTCTTCTACCTCCCCCCTCCCCCCTCCCCCAGCACCCGCTACCCCCCCACCCACCCACCCCACCCTCCACTGTTGATGTTATCTGTGACATAAGGCAAGTCGCCTTATTCTTAAATGTACGCCATCCACAGTTGGCCCGATCGGTATTCAGTTATGAAAAAGGGGACTTGAGCTGAAACCTCCATGGCGGCATATCTGGTTCTTCAGTGTGACTGCGTGCGAAAACCTAAGTTAGGTAACACAACATGGTGTCAGAAGATGGCTACTGTTTGTTGAGAACGGTTAAAAACTGTGGAAAACAGGTAACGGTCTAATTTTTCTCTTTTTTTTGCACACGTCTTCGAACACGGATCAGTTTTCATGTGTCGCACATTGCTAATGTACGTCACACTCACATTCACAGTGGCTCAATAGATCCAGACATCAGTGTCGGCCTAAAAACAATGACGTTTGACCTTTGACAAGTTCCTCCCGTAACACCATAGTTTGACATTTTGTGTACGTCACGTCAGTGCTCAGGACTAGTCAAAATATTTAATACTGATAGTAGGCACCTTCAGTATGGCAGCAGAACAGCAACAACAGAAGCGTTTTACTGCAAATATTCCAGTTCCAGCAAAATTAGATGTTTCTTCGGACATTGAAGCAAATTGGAGAAAATTTCTTCGACAATGGCAGAATTACGAAATTGCAACTCGTTTAGACAAAGAAGCATCAGAGTATCGCTGTGCCGTCCTGCTCGCATGTATCGGAGAGGATGCACAGGAAATCTATGAGGGCTTGCCGTTTGCAGAGGGAGAAAACAATAAAGACATCGAGACAGTTCTTGACAAATTCAATGACTTCTGCTTGGGAACTACTCATGAAGTGTATGAGAGTTTCAAGTTCCACTCAAGAAACCAATCAAAGGATGAGTCTATTGATGCATACGTTGCAGCCCTGCGAAAACTGACAAAAACATGCAATTTCAAGGAGCCTGACAGGATGGTCAGAGATCGAATTGTTATAGGAGTGATAGACGATGACACACGGGAGAAACTGCTACAAAACAAGACTCTTACACTTCAGCAAACAGTAGAAATTTGCAGAGCCCAAGAAACGTCCAAGGCTAGAGCAAGGTCAATGCAGTCCAGAACATTTAGAGAAGGTATTAGCAGTGAAGAAGTAGTTGAAGTAAACAAAGTCAAACAAGGACCACAACAGAGCATGCCACCGTGGAAACGGACATCATCAGGAGGAAGCAAGCCATGCTCATGGTGTGGAAGGGGTCCACATAGAAGAGATGCTTGTCCTGCAAAAGCAGCCACATGCAGGAAGTGTTCCAAGATTGGTCATTATGCTGCAGTTTGTCGCTCTTTGCCTTATTCAGTCAGGAGGTTGGAGGAAGAAGCAGAAGAAGCAACAGTGGCAAGTCTTTTTAGGCCTAAAGAGAACTCCAAAGCACGCAGAGAAGATGTCTTCCTGGATTCAGTCAATCACAAGGCAACATCAGATGCATGGAAAGCCAAGGTTAGATTGGAAGGCATGGATAACGTGTTCAAGCTGGACACAGGGGCAGATGTCACTGTAGTGCCACCATCGATGGTGCCAAAAGGCAAGAGACCACTACAGAGATCAAACAAGAAGCTGTTTGGTGCAAGCCGAGTCCAGATCCCTTGCCTAGGCAAGTTCACAGCACAGTTAACCTTCCAGAACCACACGACGACTCAGGAAGTGTACGTCGTTAGTGGCCTCAAGGAAGCATTGCTAGGTCGGCCTGCTATCACTGCCCTGAATATGATTGTGCGAGTGAACATGGTGAAGGAAACTGAGGAAACACAGTTTATAGCAGAATTTCCTGAACTCTTCAGAGGTCTTGGCAAGTTACAGGAATCGTACAAAATCCGCCTCAGAGACAAGTGTTCTCCCTACGCTGTGTCAGCTCCACGTCGTTTAGCCCACCCTCTGAGAGAGAAGGTCAAGGTAGAGCTGGATCAGCTGGAACAGCAGGGAGTGATCCGCAGCATTAGCAAGCCAACTGACTGGTGTGCCCCTATAGTAGTTGTCCCCAAGAGCAATGAGAGAGTCCGAGTCTGCGTGGATCTGAGCAAACTCAATGAATCAGTTAGAAGAGAGAACTATCCTTTGCCAACAACTGATGAACTTTTGGCTCAACTGTCAGGCGCAACCGTGTTTACCAAACTTGACTGCAATTCTGGTTTTCACCAGATACCCTTGGATGAAGAAAGTCAAGAACTGACTACATTCATTACTCCCTATGGGAGGTATTGCTATACCAGGTTGCCGTTTGGAATAAGTTCAGGGCCTGAGGTGTTCCAGCGACGCATGAATCAGTTGTTAGAGAATCACGATGGAGTGATCTGTGACATCGATGACCTCCTCATCTATGGGTCGTCAAAGCAAGAGCATGACATCCACTTGAAGAAGGTGATGGAGACCCTCCAACGGGCAGGCGTCACCTTAAATGGAGACAAGTGCCAGTTTGCCAAAGACCAAATCAGATTCCTCGGGCATGTTGTCTCCAAGGATGGGATAGCCATGGATCCAGAAAAAATCGATGCAATCAAGGATTTTCCCAGGCCACAGAATGTGTCAGACCTAAGGAGACTCTTGGGAGTCATCAATCATGTTGCCAAATTTGCAGGACCTACCCTAGCAGATGACAGCAAGGCCCTTAGAGATCTGCTGAAAAATGACGTTGAGTGGACTTGGGCCACAGCTCAGGAGGCAGCATTCCAAAAAGTCAAGAAGCAGTTGACAGAAGCTCCAGTCTTGGCACACTACAATGCAACCAGAAAAACAGTGGTCTCAGCCGATGCCTCCTCATTTGGCCTTGGTGCAGTCCTCCTACAGAAACAGTCAGATGGACACTTAAAACCAGTGTTCTATGCATCCAGGAGCATGACAGACACAGAAAGAAGGTATGCGCAAGTTGAACGTGAAGCCCTTGCTGTGACTTGGGCATGTGAGAAATTTGCAGATTACATTGTAGGGCTGCAGGATTTAGTTATCCAAACAGATCACAAGCCCCTTCTGGCCCTTCTGAAGTCTAAAGGCCTGGAAGATCTGCCACCCAGGATTCAGAGATTCAGAATGCGTCTGATGCGGTTCTCGTACTCCATCGAGTATATAAGAGGAAAAAACCTTGTGACAGCTGACGCTCTGTCACGTGCACCAGCAGGAAAACAAAAACCAGAAGAGAAGACGCAAGAAGAGGAGGATGATCTCTTCGTACATCAGGTCATCCAGAACCAGCCAGCATCAGAGTGGCGACTTGAACAGATTCGAAATGAATGTATGAGAGACAGAGTTTGTCAGGTGCTATACCGATATGTCCAGGAAGGCTGGCCAGGTTCGAGTCCAGATGATCCAGAGTTGAAGGTGTTTTGGTCTGTCCGCTCAGAAATCACAGTGCAAGAGGGCATACTTCTCTACAGGAGCAGACTGATAATTCCAGAAATCCTGCGAGCTGACATCCTTGAGAAGCTGCACACTGGACACCAAGGCATCGGTAAATGTCGAGCACTAGCCAGAGACTGTGTTTGGTGGCCCAGGCTATCAGTCCAAATTGAGTCCATGGTCCAGAAGTGCCCAATCTGCATCAAAGAGAGACGTGTACCACCAGAACCCCTCATCACAACTGCCACACCGGCATTCCCATGGCAAAAGGTTGGCATGGACTTGTTTGAGATTTCAAGACAGCAGTATCTTCTGGTTGTTGACTACTACTCACGCTACATTGAGGTGGTCACACTGAGTAACACCACAGCCAATCATGTGATATCTCACATTAAGAGTATTTTTGCTCGCCATGGAATTCCACAAATCGTTGTAAGCGATAACGGTCCCCAGTTTGCATGCAGACAGTTCCAGGAATTCACACAGAAGTACGAGTTCACTCACATTACCAGCAGCCCCCACTACCCACAGGGTAATGGAGAAGCGGAGAGGGCGGTCCAAACCATGAAGTCATTACTTACAAAGGCAGAAGACCCCTACCTGGCTCTCCTCGCTTACCGGTCCACACCATTGGAGCAGGGCCTGAGTCCTGCCGAGCTGCTGTTTGGCAGAAAAGTCCGCACTGTTGTCCCATCAGCACCTTCGCAGCTCTCCCGTGAGAAGGGGAAGAAGTGGAGGGACTTCAGACAAAGAGACAAAATCAAGAAGCAGAAGCAGAAAGACAATTTTGATAGAGCTCACCGTGCCCGTTCAGCAACTGTTCTACATCCTGGTCAGCCAGTTTGGGTACATCCAGCCCAAACTCCAGGGACCATCATTCACTCCCTTCCCAACAGGGACTACAAGGTCCAGACACCCCATGGACCCCAACGCCGCAATCGCCGTTTCCTTGTTCCTCGAGACCCAAATCCTGAAATCCCCAAACCTGTCCCCAGACCACTCTCGTCCCTGCTTTCTGCCAAGCCACACACAGAGGTGGCTTCTTGTCCTTTTCCGTGGGATGATGCTGTCACCAGTCCAGCTGCGTCTGGTGTACCGAGGGCTGCCGCTTCCAGTGCTGTCACCAGTCCAGTTGCGTCTGGTGTACCGAGGGCTGCCGCCTCCAGTGCTGTCACCAGTCCAGTTGCGTCTGGTGTACCGAGGGCTGCCGCTTC
>NC_134908.1:22549681-22552181 GCF_041734735.1 Babylonia areolata
CGCGTTGGAGATCCTGTAATCAATGTCAGAGTTCGGTGGGTTATAGCAACAAGAACATACCCAGCATGCACACCCCCGAAAACAGAGTATAGCTGCCTACAAAAACGGTCATAAACGTAAAATCTTACTCGTCTGTCTGAGCGTGTATGTGTGCGTGCCTGAAATCTGATTGAATGACACAGGAAACGAATGACGAGCGCCCAATGGCAGCCATCAGTCGGCTCTACCCAGGTAGGCAGCCTGTTGTGTAAATGACCCCGTGTTTGTAAAGAGCTTAGAGCTTGGTCTCTGACCGAGGATAGGCGCTATATAAGTATCTATATCAATCAATCAATCAATCAGTCTCACTGGTCAGCTGTCTGACGGACCAGTCATTTTCTAGCCACCGGGCAGCCCCTGACCTTCCAGGAAAAGTAGATGGCGAAGAAGCTGAGAGGCCAGCATCCGCAGCACATGCAGATGGCCACAGACAGCAGCATCTGCTCCTTGATGCGGTGAGAGCCCGTCACGTTGCCCATCCGGATCTGGAACGGATTTCCGGACCGGAGTCGGTTTTGGGGACGGACGGTACGGACATGTAGTGATGAGTTGTGTTGTGTTGTTTTGGTTGTGGTGGTGGTGGTGGTGTGTTGTTGTTGTTGTGTTGTGTTGTTTTGGTTGTGGTGGTGGTGGTGGTGTGTTGTTGTTGTTGTTGTTGTGCTGTACGGTTGTTTCGGTGGTGGTGGTGGTGGTGTGTTGTTGTTGTGCTGTGTTGTGTTTGTTGTTATTGTTGTGTTGTTAGTGGTGTTGTCCTTTGTTTTTTGTTGTTGTTGTTCTGCTGTAAAGTTGTTCTTGTTGTGTTGTTGTGGTGGTGGTGGTGCTATCGTTGTTATTGTCGTTGTTTGGCTTGATGTAAAAAAAAAAAAACCAACCTTTTTTTTTAATAAATTGTTCCTTATTCAATTTACTATCATTAAATCAAATTTTGACTTTCACACACACACACACACACACACACACACACACACACACACACACACACTCATGATCATGCTCATGCTTATGCTTATGCTTTATTGTGTCCTATAAACCTTAAGGTTTTGTGACACTATAATATTCTGTTCTATTCACTCCAACTCCCCCTACACCCCACACTCCCCCCCCCCCACCCCCACACACGCACACCTACACATCAACGGACTCACCACAGTGAAGCGAGCAGTCGCCACAGGCTGGGACCTAAACACCACAGTCCCCTCCGCTCTCACCACCCCCGGGCCCCTCGTCGGAGCGGGCCCTGCTCCAGGAGGGTACCCCGGGTACGCCGGGTATGCCGGGTACGCCGGGTACCCCGGGTTGCCTGGAGGGGGAGGCGGGTAGTAGGGTACCTCTCCGGCCCCTAGACCTCCACCCTGACCTTGTGCGGGTGGCCGGGGCATCTTGTAGAAGTCACCCGCGGTGTACGGGGGGGGCGGTTCGACCATGATGGGTTTTTTTGTTTGTTTGTTTTTTTTTTCCTTTCTTTCTTTCGGGGGGCCTGTGTCTGTGATTTGTTAAGGTCCTCCCTAGTTGTGCTCGGCTCCTGAGAATGACGATGATGGTGGTGATGATGATGATACTACTACTACTACTACTACTACTACTACTACTACTAGTGCTACTACTACTACTACTACTATTTCTAAGAGGAAGAAGAAATTAGTAGTAGTAGTAGTAGTACGAAAACGACGACAATGATGGTGGTGATGATGATGATGATACTACCACCACTACTACTACTTCTCAGAAAAAGAAGAAATTATTATTAGTTGTAGTATAATCATCATTATCAAAATCATCAACATCATCTCATCATCATCATGATGGTGGTAGTGGTAGTGTGTTGGTGGTGGTGATAATGATGATAATTACAATGACGACGATAATAGTGGTGGTGATGATGATGGTACTAGTAGTAGTAGTAGTAGTAGTAGTAGTAGTAGTGCTACTTCTAAGAAGAAGGAATTAGTAGTAGTAGTCGTATAATCATCACTATCATAATCATCAACATCATCTCATCATCATTATCATGATGGTGGTAGTAGTGTGTTGGTGGTGGTGGTGGTGATGATAATGACAACGACGACGATGATGGTGGTGATAATGATGATGATGATGATGATGATGATGATACTACTACTACTACTACTACTTCTAAGAAGAAGAAATGAGTAGTAGTAGTAGTAGTATAATCATCATTATCATAATCATCAACATCATCTCATCATCATCATGTGGCGGCAGTGTGTTGGTGGTGGTGGTGATGATAATGACAACGACGACGATGGTGGTGATAATGATGATGATGATGATGATACTACAACTACTACTACTACTACTACTAGTAGTGCTACTTCTAAGAAGAAGAAGAAATTAGTAGTAGTAGTAGTAGTAGTAGTAGTATAATCATCATTATCATAATCATCAACATCATCTCATCATCATCATCATGATGTTGGTGGTAGTAGTGTGATGGTGGTGG
>NC_134908.1:22557181-22567181 GCF_041734735.1 Babylonia areolata
CTCTAAAAGTGAACCATGTTTGACTGTGAAATGCCTAAGAACCTCGAGAAACTAATGCTTTGTTTGTGATGATGATGATGATGACGAAGATGATGATGATGATGATAAGAATATGACGAAGTAGTAGAAGAAGAATGGTAATCATCATCATGATCATCATCATCATCATAATCATCATCATCATCACAATGCTGATTGATACTCACACCTCCCAGGTAGAGAGATTAAGGTGTTTACAATAAATGATATACACACATTAAAAAACACAACAACAACAAAATAAACAAAAAAAACAATCATTCAACACATGATACAGAAACTAGCATGGGCACACACACACACACACACACACACACACACACACATATACATACACACACACACAACCCAAGCAGACGTTCAAGACATCATTAATTCAATGATAGATAGAGGGGAAGAGGAGAGTTTGGAATCTGAGAGACAAAAAAAAACTGTTCTGGGGAATCCGCATGAAGGATTGTGAAGAGCAGTTTGCAATGAAAACAACAAGAAAACACACACACACACACACACACACACACACAAAAATACACCCTCCAGATTTCTCCACTCCATGCAAGTTACAATGGGTGGTCTGTCCACAACCGTTTGATTTACTTCAGAATTATAACAATTTATTCAAGATTTTTGTTTTAATCAGGTCCATTGCATCAGCCCATCAAATAGTCAGATCTGCTGTTTGTGTACCCCCCGGACGACTGTTGGCTAATAATCATAGTTTATAATTATACTTGTCGGTGAAGGGCTGTCACCTCACTGAGATAGAACAGAGCTTACAGGTCAGGATGTCAGTGAAGGGCTGTCACCTCACTGAGATCAGACACAGCTTACAGGTCAGGATGTCAGTGAAGGGCTGTCACCTCACTGAGATCAGACACAGCTTACAGGTCAGGATGTCAGTGAAGGGCTGTCACCTCACTGAGATCAGACACAGCTTACAGGTCAGGATGTCAGTGAAGGGCTGTCACCTCACTGATTTCAGACACAGCTTACAGGTCAGGATGTCAGTGAAGGGCTGTCACCTCACTGAGATCAGACACAGCTTACAGGTCAGGATGTCAGTGAAGGGCTGTCACCTCACTGAGAAAAGATCAAACTTACAGGTTAGGATGTCAGTCATTACTCTTATAACTGCATGTATATCTCTTGGGATGGGATTATTTTTGTTCAGCAAACTGAATCACACCGCTTGAAAGAACACAAGAGATGTAAAACGCACCTTCAATGACAATGTATTGCTACGCTGATCTCGTTTCATGACGAATAATCAGTCAAGGGGTTAAACAATTAACTGAAAACTTTCACCAGTTTCAGACATGAAAGAAAGTGTATGAAGAGGGAGGTTTTATATTACAACACCGGAAATCAGTTCCCTAAATAATGAAACAACAATATTATCAATCAAGTGTGTATATAGATTGCATTGGCTCTTAGTGCTGTAGCCTTGTGGGCTGGTTGGCCTTTGGGAACCATCCCAACGCCAACTGTCCTAAAACCCTCTTGGTTGAGAGAGTGGGGATGTAACTTGGGCAAGACACTCTCCGCTATAATCATATTCTAGCCCAGATAGTCGGGACAGCGGTTGCCTCCTCTGCTGTTCTGATGGTCATAGTCGGACACGACTGACTATCATACATATAGCGCACGATTTTATGCAGAGACCAGTCGAAGCCGCTCACACAACACTCAATAATGAGGATAATTATAATCTATTTTCTGGAACACAATAACAAATTGCTATAATAATCATAGAGAAATAAATTGGGGTCTTCTTGAGCAAGTTCATCCCGTTCTAAGAGCAGGCTCACCGAGATTTATCTATAAAAACAGAAGAAAAAAGAAAATGATGAGAGAAAGAGAAAAAAAAACACAACACTTTCTACTATGCAACACCACCACTCCCCTCCCCTGAATAAAAACAACAACAACAACAACAGCGACAACAACAACGACAACAACAACACACATTGTTTTACAACAGCGAAGGGAACTAACTCTCTCCATTTTCACGGTACACACATTCCAAGTCTTGAATAAAGGCTATTTTTTTGTGTTTATACATTTCTGCTGTCATTATTACTGTGTGCACATGTCACATGGTGGGAATAAGGGCAGACCCAAAGCTTCCTTTTCTGAGGAAGTAACTATGTTTGTTCCAGTGTACTTTTTATTTACCCGAGTGCTAGCTGGATTGGTAACATAAATATCATTTGTATTTGTATTTCTTTTTATCACAACAGATTTCTCTGTGTGAAATTCAGGCTGCTCTCCCCAGGGAGAGCGTGTCGCTATACTACAGCGCCACCCTTTTTTTTTCCCCCCTGCATGCAGTTTTATTTGTTTTTCCTATCGAAGTGGATTTTTCTTCAGAATTTTGCCAGGAACAACCTTTTTGTTGCCGTGGGTTCTTTTACGTGCGCTAAGTGCATGATGCACCTGGGACCTCAGTTTATCGTCTCATCCAAATGACTAGCGCCCAGACCACCACTCAAGGTCTAGTGGAGGGGGAGAAAATATTGGTGGCTGAGCCGTGATTCGAACCAGTGCGCTCAGATTCTCTTGCTTCCTAGGCGGACGCGTTACCTCCAGGCCATCACTCCACTATCATATATATTGACTTGAAGTAGTGTGCCTTGTAAATGGAGAGATTTACTTCCCTTTACTGTTGTGTAATACTTGTCGTCTCCTGCCCTAATGCCTCTTTTGTTTCAAAACAATACACAAACAACACAACCTGTTCCATCAAAATCAGCAGGCACATCACAGTTAGTAAATTCATCATCCCCCCCCCCAAAAAAAAAATTGATGTTAGACTACAAACTGAAACCAGCACCACACCCACACCCCCTTACACCCACAAAGAAAATCTGCATTCACACTTTCCTTTTTTTCTCTTATATGCAATTTTCATAAATGTACAATATCATTCTGAAAATTCAAACAATTAGATGGTTTCAGTCAAAGAAGTTAACACAAGAATTATCTCCCTTCTGTTGCTGAACTCTCTCGTCTTATGTACATGTTTTGATGTTTACACTTGCCACACACACACACACACACACACACGTCCATAGACACAAACTCTCACACATGTGCATCAAATTGCACAGGAACGCACACAAACACACACACACATGCACACAAACATGTATACAAATGTACACACACACACACACACACACACACACACACACACACACACACACTCATACAATCAGCATCATCAACAATAAACCAACAGTTTCCAAAAATCCTACAGCTGTATCAATTATCATCATTCTTCACCTCCATCCATCAATAAAAGCAACATTAGCAACAACAACCACAGCAATAAAATCCATCTGTCGCCACAGCAATGAATAAAAACAGTGCAGCATAAATGGCCTCAACAAATACACCTGAAACCAAAGACTGATTCCAGCACAAGTGACTTCAAATGACAGAACTTTTAAAGCATCATTCCACTGAGGAAAACATTCATATGGGGTGCCCACACTGAATTTTTGTTTCTAACACGTTTAATAACAAATATGTTCATCGGCTAAACTGTTCATCTTCCTTTATTTAAGAGGAAAACTAAAATATCAAACCTTCATTTCTTTTCTGAAGATATATACAAACTTTTCTTTTTAATCTGTGGATGACATCTAACAAAATCATGTTTTTATTTTGATTCTTTTTTTTTTTTAATGTTATCTTAAGAACCTGGGTATCAATTAACAACCATTTCTTGTTTTTAGTTTAGTCATTTTTTGTAGGAAGAAATTTTTTTTTTCCCTGCTTTTTTTATTATCAATTTTTAAGGTGTAGAGTTTTTCAAGAACGGTTTGTTTGGTTGTTTGTTGTTTTGTTTTTTTATTGGAAGAGATATACTATCATTTTTGCCCTTAAAAATTCATCACTCATTCAGATTTTATTGTTGCTGGTTTGTTGGGGTTTTTTTTGTGTGTTTGTTTTTTTGTTTCATTTTATCACAATATCACGTTAACTACTGGCAATCAGTATGGAAAAAGTCTCAAGCTGATTCTATCAATATCACAGACTGGTATACTGGCACAGGCATGGGCATTTGAGAAAGAAATGAAAGAAAGGAAAAAAAAAGGAAGAGAAAAAAAAATGCATAGACCACTGGTTTCATTCAGCCAGACGTCCTCGTGGGCTGATTTTCTCTGACAAAAAGTGCTTCTCATTTCCTGGGCAACATTTTGGAACACCTTCCTCTTTCACTGTTCACATCTTCAAAACGTGAATTTTTTAATTTTTTTTAATTTGCTTTCCACCTTTTCGTGTTAGACATTTTCCACATAATGTGTAACATCCACCTGTCCTTTTTTCTTTTTCTTTTTGCTTATGACCTCGTTTTGGGTGCATGTTTTGTTGTGGAGAAGCTGTTTCAGTGTTTGCCATGTGCGTGTGTGTGGAGGGGTGCTGGTGAACGTCCATGCGTTCGTGTGTGTGTGTGTGTGTGCGTGCCTGAGTGTGTGTGTGTGTGTGTGCATGCCTGAGTGTGAGTGTGTGTTGCTGGGATGTTTTCTGGAGGGTGTCGGGTGGAGAGGAGTATTGATGGGGAGGTGGGTGTGTGTGTGTGGGGGGGGGGGGGGGGTTCGGGTGGAGAGGAGTATTGACGGGGAGGCGGGAAGTGAGGAACAAACTGTATAGCGCTTTGAGCAGTATTTCTGGAGAAACACGCTGTATAAATGTCAATTATTATTATTATATTATTATTATTATTATTATCCTTTGTGGACTGCTACCTCTCTCTCTCTCTCTCCACACTTGACACTTGCGTATTCCGGTGACGAACACTTGTCAATGTACTGGGCATTTCATTTCTCATTTTGGGGGGACATTTTCTTCCAACTCAATGGAGCAAGCAAAGTCTGTACAACTTAACCTCTCCTCATTTTCACAACTGTTCACCATTTTATGCTGAAAGCATTAAAAGGAGAGAAGCCTCTGAATCTTTTCAATTTAACAACGAAAACTTATGATGAAGCACTGTGTTAAACTCCACTTCTCTTGAAACGCACAAATCTGCACATTTTCAGATTTCAACATAAAGAAAAACCGTTTCAACAGTTAAAAATACAGACATAAAAAATTTTCAGATTAATTGTGGACAATGGCGATCCACAGAAATGTGTTCTGAAACATTTGAATTAGAAATAGTTACCGTCCCTTCAAGATCAATGTTTCATCTTAAAAATATTTTTATTACAATTATTGTTAGAATATGGTATATATATATATATATATATATATATATATATATATAAAGAGGGCGCTAGTCAGGGATGCACAGGGGAGGTAACCTACTTAGGGAGGTTATCGGCCGTAGCTACTTTCGTTTTCTCCGCATAGGCGGGTAGTAGTTTGCACAGGACAGGAATGTCAGACCCCTGCCAGGAGTCTGCACTAGTGGGTCACGGTTAAGTATGTGTAATTAAAAAAAAAAAATTTATATATATATATATATATATATATATATATATAAATTCCCCCTCCTTGTTGTCAGAATGTGAACACTGAACATCCCTCGCTCTAGCCAAAAGTTCAACGTCAAGATACATATATACCCACTCCACCCTCCTTGTTGTCAGAATGTGAACACTGAACATCCCTCGCTCTAGCCAAAAGTTCAACGTCAAGATACATATATACCCACTCCACCCTCCTTGTCAGAATGTGAACACTGAACATCCCTCGCTCTAGCCAAAAGTTCAATGTCAAGATACATATATACCCACTCTTCAGATTTCAAAGCTGACTTCTTCTCCCCACCAACTTGCATATTATTACATTCATTATCACAGCATTTTATGCAAAAAATCAATCATCTGATCTGATGTCAGGAATTATTATCTCCTCCTCAGCCTTTCCAGATTCATTTCAGTTTCCACTCTTCAGGAACAGTTCCTGTCTTGGATTTTCAGAACCTGAAAATTCTGTTCAAGCTCATTTTATTTTGTTTTTTTTCATCCACATTGTGAATTTCACTCTGAAATACTGTTATTCTTTCATCTATTATTGAATCATTATCTGACCATCCCTCCATGTTCTTCCATAGAACAGGCTCTAGGCTTTCTGGTTTTTTTCTTTTCCTTTTCTGGAACTTAGTACCATCAATCAAAATAAGCAAGCAAACACTTCCCAAACTTTTAGCTTCAGTCTTGGACTCAAACTTTTGTTTTCAGTTATGAAGTCAATGCTAGAATGTTGTCTTGTTTTGTTGTTGTTGTTTTTTTGTTGTTGTTTTTTTTTCAAGCACTGAACTTCAGTGTTAGAATCATCTCCCGACTCGTTCCTGTTAAATATGCTTTTCAGGACCACACGCATGTCTTCAACAATAACAAATATTTTTTTTCTGATCTGCAAAAGTGTCCATGTTATAAACTGTTCAGCCCCTGAACACTTCCCCCAAACTTTTATGCTTCAGTTTTCAGAGCACTTACTCTTCTGTTTCAGAGCACATCCCGTTCAATTTTCAGAACACTTCCTGTTCAGGTTTGAAGAACACTTCCTGTGATTTTCAGAACACTTCCTGTTAATTTCAGTCCACTTCCTGTTCAGTTTCAGTGCATTCCAGTTCACTCCCTTGTTCAGAATCAGAAACACTTCCTGTTCTGCACAGTTGTGTTAAAAAACAACCACCAGGAAACACATGCAATAATTCAGACAACCTTTTTCTCCCCCACCCCCCATTATCATTTATAATCCATAATCATAATCATTCTTTTCACTGTTTTCTTTTTCAAAAACCCATATTTCCAGGCTCAGTCCAGAAACCTTGTGCAAGCTTTTTTCCACTTGCACTGGGTGCACCACTGGTCGCGGTTATCCATGCCGTACACCTTGCGGCACTTGCGGACCTCACTGCGAGGCTTGCGGTGGGGGCCGGACGCACGGATGGGGGACATAGACAGCATGTGGGACTTGGGCGACTGCGCGTGATGCTGCTGCAGCCGTTCCTGGGGCGTCGGTTTGGGCGTTCGATGTGGCGGCGACACCTGGTGGTGAGAGGGGAGTGTTAGAAAGGGGTGGGGGGACAACCATGATGAGCGTTGACATAAAAATGATGATGATGATGATGATGATGATGTGATGATGATGATGATGGTGATGATGATGATGATGATGATGATGATGATGTAAATGATGATGATGATGGTGATGAAGAAGATGACGCTTGATGGGATGGCGACACCTGGTGGAAAGGGTGGAGACGTCACAACCGTGATGAGCGGTGACATAAAAATGATGATGATGATGATGATGATGATGAGCGGTGACATAAAAATGATGATGATGATGTGATGATGATGATGATGGTGATGATGGTGATGATGATGATGATGATGATGATGATGTAAATGATGATGATGATGGTGATGAAGAAGATGACGCTTGATGGGATGGCGACACCTGGTGGAAAGGGTGGAGACGTCACAACCGTGATGAGCGGTGACATAAAAATGATGATGATGATTGATGTAAATGATGATGATGATGATGATGATGTAAATGATGATGATGACGATGATGCTGTAAATGATGTAAATGATGATGATGATGATCCTTGATGCGGTGGCGACACCTGGTGGAAAGGGTGGAGACGTCACAACCGTGATGAGCGGTGACATAAAAATGATGATGATGATTGATGTAAATGATGATGATGATATCAATAACAATAATAATATTAATAATAATAATAATAATAAATAATGGAACAACAACAATAATAATAATACGGTTATTCTTTAAAAAGGAGGTAAACACACATTCACACACACACACACAATAATAATAATAATAATAATAAGATTGATTCTACCATACTACCACTACTAGCATAACCGCTAAAAATAATACTATGATACTACTACTACTGCTACTATCCTTTAATAATGCTAATAACGTGAATAATCTATACAGAACCTTTCTCAAATAAAGAGGGTCAGCACACACAGAGCTACAATGGCTGATAGAAAAAAAAGGGGGAGGGGGAAGGGAGCTGGGGGGGGGGGGGGGGGGTAAACATATACAGACACACAGCTACTTTTTTTTTTCTTTTTTTTTTCTATCGCTCTCTCTCTCTCTCTTTTTTTTTTTTTGTTTTTTTGTGGTCTATCTTTGGTTAATGACGCATGATTACATACCAATCTAATCTGCCCATCTATCTTTTGTCTTTTTCTTCTTCTTTCTGTCCCTCTCTCCCTCTCTCTGTCTTACTCTGTCCTTTCTCTCTTTTCTACCCTTTGTTTGCTTTACATATATTGGCACTGTTCTTTATAATGGATGTAAACACGGAAGCTCCCCCCACCCCCCCCTTACCCCTGTTGTCATGGGCAGAAAGGCCTAAACAATAAACCATTCAGACTTCAGACTTCTCTTTGTTGTGGCCTCAGTTGCATGCAGGTCATGGAGAACCTGGAGCCAGCTGCATGGCTTGGTTCCAACTTTTTGATGGTTACACATGACTAAATGCCTATGTTGACCGAACTACGCCATTGGTCAGTTCCATACAACACACAGTTAGTAGCGGGTTACGACCATACCAGGCTCTTCCGTCCCAGCAATGCAACTGGCTCCGCAACTCTTTTTGTTAGGGTTTTTTTGCTTTTTGTTTTTTTAGTGCTTCAATGCCTTCCTCACTGGGACACACACACACACACACACACACACACACACAGTGGAGTGATGGCCTAGAGATAGCGCGCCCGCCTAGGAAGCGAGAGAATCTGAGCGTGCTGGTTTGAATCACAGCTCAACCGCCGATATTTTCTCCCCCTCCACTAGACCTTGAGTGGTGGTCTGGACACTAGTCATTCGGATGAGACGATAAACCGAGGTCCCTTGTGCAGCATGCACTTAGCGCACGTAAAAGAACCCACGACAACAAAAGGGTTGTTCCTGGCAAAATTCTGTAGAAAAATCCACTTCGACAGGAAAAACAAATAACACCGCACGCAGGAAAAAATACAAACAAAAAAAAAAAAGAAAAAAGGGTGGCGCTGTAGTGTGGCGACGCGCTCTCCCTGGGGAGAGCAGCCCGAATTTCACACAGAGAAATCTGTTGTGATAAAAATAGAAATACAATACAATACACACACACACACACACACACACACACACACACACACAGCTACACAGTACAACAACCAACCAAGGATCCAGACGAGGGGCCGTGGACCTGCCAGGACAGAGACCGTTTGATCTGACCCTCGGGGATGGTGATGGGGATGCTGTTGGTGGCCTTCGACATCTCCGACAGGCGAAAAGTGCCACCAGAGGGCGCTGACGATGCGTCGCAGACGGCTTGCGTCTCATCCTGAAACAGTTTACACAACCACACACGCTTTGATTTACACGTGTGTGCATGCCCGCGTGTGTGACCAAAGCCCGTCTTGGTGATACAGAGAATCAGGGATGAGTGGCTAGTTTCAGTTTCGGTCGCTCAAGGAGGCGTCACTGCGTTCGGACAAATCCATATACACTACACCACATCTGCCAAGCAGATGCCTGACCAGCAGCGTAACCCAACGCGCTTAGTCAGGCCTTGAGAAAAAAAAAATTTTTAAATAAAAAAAATAAATAAATAAATTAAATTAAATTAAATAATATTAGTAATAACAGATAAATACTTTTTATTTAAACTAATAATAATAATAATATGTATAAGGCGCAAAAACTTGATGAAGTCAACTATAGGTGTACAAAAAATAAAATAAAATAAAATAAAATAAATAAATAAATAATAATATAATAAAAAAAATAATTAAATAATAATAATAATAATAATAATAATAATGAGCAGCTACAGGCAGTTGTCAGTCAGCTCTACCCAGGTAGGCAGCCTGTTGTGGAAATGACTCCGTGTCTGTAAAGTGCTTGGAGTTTTGGTCTCTGAGCAAAGATAGACCTCTCTCTCTCTCTCTCTCTCCCTATCCTCTTCCCCATG